>NC_043979.1:2998161-3260661 GCF_902148855.1 Sphaeramia orbicularis
TTTTTTTGGGGGGGGACCTTTTTCTACTTTGATGGAGGTTTGCATGTTTAGGAGTTGTTTATAGATGAAAATTAAAATAAGGTATTTCAAATCTCAAATCAAAAAAGTAATAAATGCTGAACAGATTTTGGATGTCATCCAGTGTTTTTTGTTTTGTTTTATGTGATTGTTTATCCGGATCCCCTTTAGCTTCCACTGCAGTGGTTGCTCCTGTTCCTGGGGTCCGTTAAAATACAAATACAGCTACAAAATACAAACATGGAAAGTCTCTGAAAAATGACTCCAACACAATTTGTGACATGTCTTTTCGTTAGCTTCTCCAAAAACTACTCCATTACATCTTTTCTTGCTCTCTGTTTTTCTATTCTGCGTCTTTTTCTTCTGCAGGCTTAACCAAAACATAACAAGTCCAGAGCCCCCCCTTTATGAAAAATCTATAACATCACACGAATATTACAAAACATAAATAAGAACAAGTTTACAATCCATTATTATCATCATCCAGCTGAAATGTTGAATCGTTTTTTTGTCAGTTCTGCACATTGTTACGTTCTAAAACTGTTGATCCAAAGCCTGTTTGTCAGAACACATTAGAAACTGTAACCGTGGGTACATTATCAGACCCACCGGACATAGGGTCACACCTGCAGGGCACAGAACTGGAGTTAACCAAGGCCAAACGCTCATGTGTAGCAAACCACCAGCTACAATTTGCTCGTCTTAATCTGCTGATTAAGCTTTTATGGCTTAGCTTTTACAGTTCAGCTTCACCCATAAACACCCAGTGTTACTTTGGTGTCAGTTCCAAAGGGATTTTTTTCTCTATTGATCCTTTCTAAGTGACTTATCATCATTTATTATAATATTATCCCTTATGTTTAGCTTTTTTTTCTGTGTAAATCAGGTATTTTCCCATATGTAAATTTCATGATCATGTAGATCAGGGTGTCCAGCTCCGGTCCTCAAGGGTCGGTATCCTGCGTGTTTTCGAGGTTTTCCTCTTCAGTCACACCTGGAAGCTGTTACATCATTATCAGGGTTCTGCAGAGCTGGATGATGAGCTGATCATTAATTAAACCAGGTGTTCTAGAAGAGGGGAATATCTGAAACATGCAGGATACCGGCCCTCCAGGACCGATTTGAACCCCCCTGATGTAGATGTTCATAAAAGTTCTAATTGAAGTTGGGGTTTATTAGAACAGAAACAGAAGAAAATCTAGAAAAAAGTGACTTTTTCAGCAAAGACATCATTAACTGAACATAAACCCAGTGTGTCCATCCACTGTCACTGATCCACCTCCATGGGTTTGACTGGGGACTCTGGTGTACAGCAGGGTTCCCAAACTCCTGTTCTTCCAGGTTCCACATTCAGCCTGATTTGATCTACAGTGGACCGGACCAATAAAAATAGAACAGAACTAGAAGCACTCGGAGAGCGCAGACCTCCACCAAAGCTGATCAGTGCCCCCCCCGTGTGCCCCCCCACCCCCGATCACCACCAAAATTTAATCATTTCTTCCTTATCCCATTTCCAACAAACCCTGAAAATTTCATCCAAATCTGTCCATAACTTTTTGAGTTATGTTGCACACTAACGGACAGACAGACAAACAAACAAACAGACAAACAAACAAACAAACAAACAAACAAACCCTGGCAAAAACATAACCTCCTTGGCGGAGGTAATAACCTATAAATAATGACAACTCCAAACTTTTGTCTTTGTTTTAGTGCAAAAAAACCCATTAAATTATGAAAATACTTGCTTTTAGAAACTATCCAAACAAAAAAGATGTGAATAACCTGAAAAAAATGAAATTTCTGAAGAAAAATCAGTGCAATTTTAACAATCTTCTTCCTCCACTTCTCATTTGTCCATGTGCATTCTGGATCAGATCTACAAAGACACTAAACACTGAGGAACAGGAAGAAAAGAGTTCAAACTGGACTGAATTTTCTTTAGACATTTCAGGTTGTTCATATTTGTTCAGGTTATTCACATTTTATTGTTACAGGATAGTTTGGAAATGTTAATATTTTCATAATTTAATGTTATTTTTTGCACTAAAACAAAGACAAAAATTTGAAGTTGTCATTATTTATAGACATAATATAATATTTTTTTCACATCAAACTGAGAAGAAAATCTGCCGTCACTCTTTTTTGTCGGTTCTTCTGCTGTTTTTATTTGACTGTAGATCAGATTGACTGTGGAATTTTTGCACTTTGTAAATTCATCCCAGGGGTCAGATTGGAACTTTTGGCGGGACGCATTTGGTCCCGGGACACATGTTTGAGACCCTTGATGTAGAAGATGACGGTGTTTCCATAGTAACTACAGAGCCTCTGAACATCCAAATGGGTCATATCTGATGACCATGAAAAGAATTAAGAACTGTGTTTGACACCAATTATTGACATGGATTGATAGGATTAGTGGATCAACAGGTATTAAACAGTTCAGATCAGCAGATGGGTTTGGTTACCAGTGGCTGTTTGGTTTTTATGGGTTAAAGGCTTTCATTTTCCATCTAGCAAATTCTTTCCTGTGTAATAAATGATTCACTGGAAAAAAAAAAAAAAATCAAAATAATTACATAATAATAATAATTTTCACTTGTTCCACTGGCAGATTTTTTTCTTTTTTTTTTTTCTTTTGCTTAATTCAAGCAAAAAAAAAAAATCTGCCAGTGGAACAAGTGAAAATAATCTTGGTAAGATTTCTTGAAATAAGATTTTGTAAAAATCAGTTCTTCTGTCTCACTGAAGAGTTCCTCTGTAGGTGATTCTGTCTGTTTTTAAGTGTGATGAGACATTTGGACCAGAAATACTAAACTCCACTTGGTCACAGTTAGATTCTTTTCCAGTGCTCTGTCTTTACACCTGTCCTTCTGTCAGGTGTCCATGGTCCTACTGTCAGTCTGTGTTGGAGCAGACCTGTAGACAGAGGTGCTGACCTTAACAGGATGCAGGTATCCACCCGGTCTGGAGGTCAGGGTGTGTTCAGCCAGCGCCCCCTCCTGGTCCAGAGTCTCCGTCAGGTAGGCGATGTAGTCGGTGGCCAGAACCAGAACGTCCAGTTTAGACAGTTTAGTGTCAGGAGGGACAGAGGGCAGAGCCGCCTGTGGACAGAGGACACACAACTGGACAGAGGACACACAACTGGACTGAGGACACACAACTGGACTGAGGACACACAACTGGACAGAGGACACACAACTGGACTGTGGACACACAACTGGACAGAGGACACACAACTGGACTGTGGACACACAACTGGACAGAGGACACACAACTGGACTGAGGACACACAACTGGACAGAGGACACACAACTGGACTGTGGACACACAACTGGACAGAGGACACACAACTGGACTGTGGACACACAACTGGACAGAGGACACACAACTGGACTGTGGACACACAACTGGACAGAGGACACACAACTGGACTGTGGACACACAACTGGACTGTGGACACACAACTGGACTGTGGACACACAACTGGACAGAGGACACACAACTGGACTGTGGACACACAACTGGACAGAGGACACACAACTGGACTGAGGACACACAACTGGACAGAGGACACACAACTGGACTGTGGACACACAACTGGACTGTGGACACACAACTGGACAGAGGACACACAACTGGACTGTGGACACACAACTGGACTGAGGACACACAACTGGACTGAGGACACACAACTGGACTGTGGACACACAACTGGACAGAGGACACACAACTGGACTGTGGACACACAACTGGACTGTGGACACACAACTGGACAGATGACACACAACTGGACAGAGGACACACAACTGGACTGTGGACACACAACTGGACTGAGGACACACAACTGGACTGTGGACACACAACTGGACAGAGGACACACAACTGGACTGAGGACACACAACTGGACTGTGGACACACAACTGGACTGAGGACACACAACTGGACTGTGGACACACAACTGGACTGTGGACACACAACTGGACTGAGGACACACAACTGGACTGTGGACACACAACTGGACAGAGGACACACAACTGGACTGTGGACACACAACTGGACAGAGGACACACAACTGGACTGTGGACACACAACTGGACTGAGGACAGACAACTGGACTGTGGACACACAACTGGACAGAGGACACACAACTGGACTGTGGACACACAACTGGACAGAGGACACACAACTGGACTGTGGACACACAACTGGACTGTGGACACACAACTGGACTGAGGACACACAACTGGACAGAGGACACACAACTGGACTGTGGACACACAACTGGACAGAGGACACACAACTGGACTGTGGACACACAACTGGACAGAGGACACACAACTGGACTGTGGACACACAACTGGACAGAGGACACACAACTGGACTGTGGACACACAACTGGACAGAGGACACACAACTGGACTGTGGACACACAACTGGACTGTGGACACACAACTGGACAGAGGACACACAACTGGACTGTGGACACACAACTGGACAGAGGACACACAACTGGACTGAGGACACACAACTGGACAGAGGACACACAACTGGACTGAAGACAGAGGACAAACAACTGGACAGTAGACCTAACCCTAGCTGCTAATTGTCTGGTATTTTACGCAGTGTGAACATACACGTGTAAAGACTGTGGAAGGCCTGTCTCACACCTCAGACTGTGGAAGGCCTGTCTCACACCTCAGACTGTGGAAGGCCTGTCTCATACCTCAGACTGTGGAAGGCCTGTCTCACACCTCAGACTGTGGAAGGCCTGTCTCACATCTCAGACTGTGGAAGGCCTGTCTCACACCTCAGACTGTGGAAGGCCTGTCTCATACCTGCAGACTGTGGAAGGCCTGTCTCACACCTCAGACTGTGGAAGGCCTGTCTCAGACCTCAGACTGTGGAAGGCCTGTCTCACATCTCAGACTGTGGAAGGCCTGTCTCATACCTGCAGACTGTGGAAGGCCTGTCTCACACCTCAGACTGTGGAAGGCCTGTCTCATACCTCAGACTGTGGAAGGCCTGTCTCACATCTCAGACTGTGGAAGGCCTGTCTCACACCTCAGACTGTGGAAGGCCTGTCTCACATCTCAGACTGTGGAAGGCCTGTCTCATACCTGCAGACTGTGGAAGGCCTGTCTCATACCTCAGACTGTGGAGGGCCTGTCTCACACCTCAGACTGTGGAAGGCCTGTCTCACATCTCAGACTGTGGAAGGCCTGTCTCATACCTCAGACTGTGGAAGGCCTGTCTCACACCTCAGACTGTGGAAGGCCTGTCTCACACCTCAGACTGTGGAAGGCCTGTCTCACACCTCAGACTGTGGAAGGCCTGTCTCATACCTCAGACTGTGGAAGGCCTGTCTCATACCTCAGACTGTGGAAGGCCTGTCTCACACCTCAGACTGTGGAAGGCCTGTCTCACATCTCAGACTGTGGAAGGCCTGTCTCATACCCCAGACTGTGGAAGGCCTGTCTCATACCTCAGACTGTGGAAGGCCTGTCTCACATCTCAGACTGTGGAAGGCCTGTCTCACACCTCAGACTGTGGAAGGCCTGTCTCACATCTCAGACTGTGGAAGGCCTGTCTCATACCTCAGACTGTGGAAGGCCTGTCTCATACCCCAGACTGTGGAAGGCCTGTCTCATACCTCAGACTGTGGAAGGCCTGTCTCACATCTCAGACTGTGGAAGGCCAGTCTCACACCTCAGACTGTGGAAGGCCTGTCTCACACCTCAGACTGTGGAAGGCCTGTCTCATAAATCAGACTGTGGAAGGCCTGTCTCATACCTGCAGACTGTGGAAGGCCTGTCTCACACCTCAGACTGTGGAAGGCCTGTCTCATAAATCAGACTGTGGAAGGCCTGTCTCATACCTGCAGACTGTGGAAGGCCTGTCTCACATCTCAGACTGTGGAAGGCCTGTCTCACATCTCAGACTGTGGAAGGCCTGTCTCATACCTCAGACTGTGGAAGGCCTGTCTCACACCTCAGACTGTTGAAGGCTTGTCTCACACCTCAGACTGTGGAAGGCTTGTCTCACACCTCAGACTGTGGAAGGCCTGTCTCATACCTCAGACTGTGGAAGGCCTGTCTCACACCTCAGACTGTGGAAGGCCTGTCTCACACCTCAGACTGTGGAAGGCCTGTCTCATACCTGCAGACTGTGGAAGGCCTGTCTCACACCTCAGACTGTGGAAGGCCTGTCTCACACCTCAGACTGTGGAAGGCCTGTCTCATACCTGCAGACTGTGGAAGGCCTGTCTCACACCTCAGACTGTGGAAGGCCTGTCTCATACCTGCAGACTGTGGAAGGCCTGTCTCACACCTCAGACTGTGGAAGGCCTGTCTCATACCTGCAGACTGTGGAAGGCCTGTCTCACACCTCAGACTGTGGAAGGCCTGTCTCATACCTGCAGACTGTGGAAGGCCTGTCTCACACCTCAGACTGTGGAAGGCCTGTCTCACACCTCAGACTGTGGAAGGCCTGTCTCACACCTCAGACTGTGGAAGGCCTGTCTCACACCTCAGACTGTTGAAGGCTTGTCTCACACCTCAGACTGTGGAAGGCCTGTCTCACACCTCAGACTGTGGACGGCCTGTCTCACACCTCAGACTGTGGAAGGCCTGTCTCATACCTGCAGACTGTGGAAGGCCTGTCTCAGGTTGCGTACACGGCTTCGTTCTCGCGCTGCGTTTTCAGGCGAGTGCTGATTCCTCAGAGTCCTGGACTGGACCACAGACTCACTACCAGAGATGGAGCTGGACCTGGACCTGGACTCACACACAGACTGGACCTGGAAGCAGGGAACACATACACTAGTAGACAGGAATATGCATGAACCCTGCAAAAGGGATTTAAAGGTTCTGGAACAGCATCGCTCTGTCAGTGAGGGAACGCACAAGTTAATTCACTTTTAAAAGACGTTTGAAACTGTGGTTGAAAAACAGTCAAGAATGAGACCACGAAATAAGATGAGATCCAGGCTTCTGCAATACAGTTAAATTTTAGATTTGGTGGATCTGTAACCCTGTGACACCAAACATATCATCTTTGATCCATGAGTTTTGAAGTCTTCTACATGATCAGTGTGATATTTTTTTTCTTGAAAAACCTGATGTATACATTTAGAGACATGCAATACACAGATAATCCACCAGGGGGAGGAGTTCATTCACCAGAGGCCTTTCAGTGACACTACAAGACTGACATTAATGACGAAGAACTGGGACCATTTAGAAAAAGAGTTAGCAATTTGTTAGATGTGTTTGCGTTAGATTATGATATCTATTATCTATTAGATAATCTATTATGATGATCTATTCTCATATTTTATTATTTTATTTGGGTTTAATTTTATTTAATTTAATTTTATTTTATTTCATTATTTCAACCGGAAAAAGGTGGTTTGCCCTCTCCGGGTCGGTGGGGAGTCTTTGCCCCAAGTGGAGGAGTTCAAGTATCTTGGGGTCTTGTTCACGAGTGAAGGAAGGATGGAGCGTGAGATTGACAGACGGATCGGTGCAGCGTCTGCAGTGATGCAGTTGTTATATCGGTCGGTTGTGGTGAAGGAGCTGAGCCGAGAGGAGAAGCTCTGGATTTACTGGTCAATCTATGTTCCTACCCTCACCTATGGTCATGAGCTTTGGGTCATGACCGAAAGGACCAGATCCCGGATACAAGCGGTTGAAATGAGTTTCCTCCGCAGGGTGGCTGGGCGCACCCTTAGGGATAGGGGGAGGAGCTCAGTCACCAGGGAGGAGCTCGGAGTAGAGCCGCTGCTCCTCCGCGTCGAGAGGAACCAGCTGAGGTGGCTCGGGCATCTGTTTCAGATGCCTCCTGGACGCCTCCCTGGGGAGGTGTTCCGGGCATGTCCCACCGGGAGGAGACCTCGGGGAAGACCCAGGACACGTTGGAGAGACTATGTCTGTGGGCTGGCCTGGGAACACCTCGGGGTCCCCCCGGAAGAGCTGGAGGAGGAGTCTGGGGAGAGGGAAGTCTGGGCGTCCCTGATTAGACTGTTACCCCGGCGACCTGGCCCCGGATAAGCGGAAGAAAATGGATGGATGGATGGATAGATGGGTTTCATTTATTCTTCTGTACAGCACTGTTTTCTTTTTTGTACAGTTTCTGTCTTTAAATCTATTCTGAATTTTCTTCTTCTCTTTCGGTTTTATTTATTCCTCTGTACAGCCCTTTGGTCCACTGCGGTTGTTTTAAAATGCTCTACAAGTAAAGTTGGATTGGATGGACATGATACAAAACTGAAACTCATACATGGAAACTGATCTGCCTTGGCGGAGGTCTGCACTCTCTGAGTGCTTCTAGTTTTAATTTTTTCTTTTTCTTTTTTTTTTTTTACTTTTTTTTTCTAAAGATTTTCAAACAGAGCTGAAGTCACACTACCGCATCTGTCTATAACATGTAGCTCCGCCCACCTTCTCCAGCCTCCAGAGCAAAGAACACCATAAAACAACATATAGAGTATTTAGAACAATTACTCCTATTCAGTACAATACACTAACACTAATTTGTCCTTTCTTCCATCAGTTGCCACAGTACTGTGGCAACAAAAGGATAATGAGTAAAAAAAAAAAAAAGCAAAAACAAGAGGTGAATGAGTTCCTGTACCAGTATCCCTTATTGGCTCTAGTACAAATACAAACATTTGATTGGTCTGTGGTAAAAGACAAACTGATATTTTGTGCCACAGTACTGTGGCAGTGGACACTGCCTTTTAATTATTACATTTTAAAAGGAAAATCAATTAACCACTAGTTTTCTTTTGTTTGTGAACAGAAAATCCACTTACCAACAGATCCACTGACCCTCAGAGATGCTTCTGACTGAATTCCTCTGGACCTTTTTTTTTTTTAATCCATCACTATGACATTTCTACCTCTGCATTTCTATAATATTTTTCCTGCTTTGACTGTAAATAATAACTTCCTTCCCCAACGAACCATCTACTTTCTTCACATCTGACTGAGGAAGAAAAATCTCCCATTAAAGTTAAAGGAAATATTGATGTTTCTAAACTATGTGGACATAAATATGTGGACACATCATGTCTCCAGCTGTCAGATGAGGATTAGACACAGAAACATCAATATTAATAATCAATATGATATTTATCATAACGTGTCCCAATACTTTTGTCTATATAGTGATTTTTAGCAACTTATACTTGTATACATGCTTGTGAGGATAATGACTTACATGTTTGGACTGATGGAGTTGAGGTTTTTTTCAGCCAAATGTTCAACTCAACATTTAACTGGAACTAATCTGTAAAAGGTGTGTATTTCATCTTGTGGAATAGAACAGAAGCAAATAGCAAACAGTGTGAAAATATCACAAAATGTAAGAAAATGTTTAAAAACTTTATTTTCCAGAGCTATAGGACCAATGGACAGGAGTACAACAGGAATAGTTATTGATGGGATGTTATTATTTATTTTCTTTTTTAGTAATTTAATAACTGACCTGTTTTTTTTTATGGACTGTTTAGATTAATCATATAATTTTGTTGTAGGATCATATAAGCTCAGCTACTTCGTTCTGCATTTAGGACATAAAGTGTTATTAAAGAGACATAATGAAAGAGTTGTGCACTGTGGGACTTTTGTTTTTTCATTCTTTGGTTGAACTCATTACCTTCAATATTCAGGAGTGTTCAGTTTAAACTTATAATTTCTCTTTGACTTTTGTTCACCTTTATATTTTATTCCTATTTATGTTGCAAATAAAGTTTATCATCATCATCAACAACAACAGAAATAGAAAATGTTCATTTTCAAATGACAAATATATTAATTTTGGGGAAACTCAGACTGAACAAATAGAACAAAATATGAATTTAGGAAAAGCATGATTCACAAGTGTTTGTATAAAAGTATATGACACTAGTGCAGTAAGTGCAATATCAACAACTACAATTCACACAAAGTAGCTTTTGCAAGGCAGTCATTGTTAATTAATTAATTAATTAATTAATTAATTAATGTATTTATTTATTTATTTATATCTGCTTGTACATATCAGCAAACTGACCCCATCCGGAATGAAAAGGAGCAGAAAGAACAATATTCTCTTTTCTGCCTCTTGAACAAAATCCTTGTGCATCTGCAGTCGTTATTCCAAACACACATTGTACAGGCAGAGACTGTATTAAGAGCTCATGAAATCAACCTCATAGGACAATGTCTGCACTCACTTACTGCTGCAATTCATCATTTGCAAAAAGAAGAAGAGATGAAAAAAAAAAATTCTATAATTTCTCATTATCTTTAACAGCCAAACACTTTAGAGAGAAAAAAATTAACAAACAAAACTTAAAGTAAGCATAAAACATCTAAATAATAAACAAAAGTGTCATTTTAGGTTATTTTAAACATGCAAACATACATCAGAATCAACTTTATTTGCCAAGTTTCTTCAAAAGAATACGATGTATGTTACTCTTTTTCTTTTTTTTAAACTATGCTCTCTCTCTCTCTCTCTCTCTCTCTCTCTCTCTCTCTCTCTCTCTCTCTCTCTCTCTCTCTCTGTAAAACATAGTAAACAAGCATAAAAAAAAACAACACAACATATGAATTTCCCAAGTTTTCACATCTCAACACAGAACTGAATAAGAAAAAGTGCAAGTTCAATGTTTTAATTAAACAACTGTGCATTATTTGTAACAAAATAGACAACTAGAAGCACTCGGAGAGCGCAGACCTCCGCCAAGGCTGATCAGTGGCCCCCCCCACCCCCGATCACCACCAAAATGTAATCATTTCTTCCTTATCCCATTTCCAACAAACCCTGAAAATTTCATCCAAATCTGTCCATAACTTTTTGAGTTATGTTGCACACTAACAGACAAACAAACAAACAGACAGACAAACAAACAAACAAACAAACCCTGGCAAAAACATAACCTCCTTGGCGGAGGTAATAAAACACTTATTGGCAATATACGTATTAGAACAAATCCACAGGCTGCATTTTGACTTTTTGCTAAAGAAGAATGGAAAAAATAACGTCAACACATGATGCATAAAACCTTTAAACAGTTTACTGGGCATACTGCGCAGCCTTAAACTGTTCTATGTACAGGATGGATGTTAACAGGTTCAGTTAGTCTGCTTTGGTCTGTTTTTACTATGTTTTATGTCATCCCACTGTGTATTTAAAGTGTGATGAGTATTGTATTATTGTCTTAATTAACCCATAAAGACCAAACATCCACTGATCTAAACTATTTCATACCTGTTGATCTGTTAAACTTTTTACACTGGACTAGACTTTTTTATCCAAGTATGCCCAACTCTTGCTTCAGCATTTTTGATATTAAAAAAATTTAAGCAAAATATGTTCCTGTGCTGAGGGTGTCACATTTTTTACAGTAAATTTTGTGCAAAATATAAACTGAAAAGTGCCCTCTTTCATCGATAAGAAAAATAAATAAATTGGTCATTAATTAATAAATAAACCTTTCATCAACAAAAAATAATTCCTTATCTACTCAAATAAACTTATTTTGAATAATATTAAATATAAATATTCTTCAAATGTTGCCAAAGCTTCAACAAGATGATTGACAATAAAACTATTAAATCACTGTATTTATTGTGTTTTATATTTTAGTGTTAATTCTCATTATTTATTTTGTATTCAGTACATGATGACTTACTTAATTAATTTATTAATTTATTTATTTATTTATTTATTTATTTTTAATGGAAGTACCCCTGGGCTTCTTCCAAGTACCCCTGGAGGTACGCACAAGCTTTATAACTTAATATTGTGAGACCTACTTAAACAAATACTTCATTTAAAAAATGCATGTTGCTTTAACAGATGGTAATTGAATAAACTAAAAATAAAAAAAGTGATGTTGATTTCCATAATAAGTAATTGAACATACTATATATAAAGAAGTCCTGTTGGTTTAACATAGTTTCATATACATGACATAAAAGAAACATTTTAAATATATGAAAAAAAAAAAAAAAAAAAGTTATGTTATTTGAACAAATAAGAATTGAGTGTACTTAACACAAATAAATATTTTTTTAGTAAACATAACTTTATAATGTGCAGCTGATGTACTTTTTTTTTCATGTAAATTGAACAGACTTTTTTTTTTCAGTGCACTTTTCAAACCCCTGCATTAATTCTATCAATGCATGTCAATGATTGGTGTAAAATACAGTTCTTCATCTTTTCATGGTCATCAGATATGACCATATTTGGACGTTCAGAGGCTCCATAGTTACCGTGGAAACACTGTCATCTTCTACAACATTGATTCACCAGTAAAACCCATGCAGTTGGATCAACGACAGTGGATGGACACACTGGTTTATGTTCAGATAATGACAGATTTTGTTGGAAAAGTCACACTTTCTTCATTTTTCTCTGTTTCTAATGTTATGACGATCAATTTTAATCTGAGCTTTAATGAACATCGACATCACAGGTGTCAAACATGTGGCCCGGGGGCCAAATCCAGCCCACCAAAGGATCCAAACTGGTCCGTAGGATGGATTTGTGAAATACCAAAATTACACTGAAGATATGAACAATCGAGGATGTCCAAATCATTTTAATTCAGATTCCACAAACAGACCAATTAGATCTCAAGTGGGTCAGAACCAGTAAAATACGATCATATTAAACCTATAAATAAGGAAAACAGCAAATTTAATCTTTGTTTTAGTGTAAAAAAGTAAAATTACATGAAAATGTTTATATTGAATAAATGATATTTTACAAAAAATGTGAAAAACCTGAAATGTCTTAAGATAAATAAATGCAATTTTACCAATATTCTGTCTGTTATTAAATGTTTCATGCATTTGTAATTGTAATGTCAGTTGTAATGCACATGTGTAAAGGATAAACTAATATATAACATAATATAATATAAACTAATGATCTGAGGCAGAATATTGGTAAAATTGCACTTTTTTTTCTTAAGACGTTTCCAGTTGTTTATGTTATTCAGATTTTTGTAGATGTTAACATGATCATAATTTTATTTTATTTTTTTCACTGTTATTAGTTCACTGGTCCGGCCCACTGGAGATCATATCGGGCTGAATGTGGAACTGAACTAAAATGAGTTTGACCGCCCTGGTCTACATGATCAGTAAATTTAATTGAGGAAAATACCTGATTTTCATTGAAAAAAAATGCAAAAAAGTCTGTTTTTCTTAAGTTTTCACCGTTCTAATATAATAACTGTTGCATTTACTAACGAACATCTATATGATCAGTAAATTAAATATAGAAAAATAAATGATTTACACGGAAAAATGCGAAATGCAGAGGATAATAATATAATAAATGGTAAATAAATAGTTATAAGTCACTTGGGAAAGACATAAAAAAAATTATTGGAAAGTTGAGACAAAAATAGTTCCTCGTATCTTATCGCTCCAATGCCAAATCCATTCCTGGACAGCGCTAGTTGTTTCCTGAAGGTCTTGGTCGGAGCAATGAGGGTCTAACAGGCACCAGCGCAAGATGTGTTCCAAAATGCAAAATACAGAGGATAACATGATGATAAAAGGTGATTAATCACTTATGAAATGTTAAATATAGAGAACCCTTCATTTGGGACCTGGTCCTATAGTAGTTCTGGTCTTCATGGGTTTGAACTGTTGGAGTTTCAGCTCAGTTTCATGTTCACAGACTCATTAACCCTGTACAGCAGGGTTCTCAGACTCCTGTTCTTTCAGGTTCCACATTCAGCCTGATTTGATCTGCAGTGGGCCGGACCAGTCAAATAAGAACAGAAGAACCTAGAAATAATGACAACTGCAAATTTTAGTCTGTGTTTTAGTGCAAAAAAACCCATTAAATTATACAAATACTTACTTTTATAAACTATCCAAACAAAAAAGATGGGAATAACCTGAAAAAAACTGAAATTTCTACGGATAAATCAGTGCAATTTTAACAATCTTCTGCCTCCACTTCTCATTAGTCCATGTGCATTCTGGATCAGATCTACAAAGACACTAAACACTGAGGAACAGGAAGAAAAGAGTTCAAACTGGACTGAATTTAATACAGACATTTCAGGTTGTTCATATTTGTTCAGGTTAGTCACATTTTATTGGTACAAGATAGTTTGGAAATATCAATATTTTCATAATTTAATGTTATTTTTTGCACTAAAACAAAGACAAAAGTTTGAAGTTGTCATTATTTATAGGCATAATGTAATATTATTTTTTTCACATCAAACTGAGAAGAAAATATGGAGTCATTATTTTTTGTTGGTCATTATGTTTTTATTTTACAGGGGTTAAATCAGGGCTCAAACTCCTGTTCTTTCAGGTCCCACATTCAGTCTGATTTGATCTGCAGTGGACCGGACCAGTCAAATAAGAACAGAAGAACCTATAAATAATGACAACTCCAAATTTTTGTCTTTGTTTTAGTGCAAAAAACCACCATTAAATTATAAAAATACTTACTTGTATAAACTATCCAAACAAAAAAAAAAGTGAATAACCTGAAAAAAATGAAATTTCTTAAGAAAATTAAGTGCAATTTTAACAATCTTCTGCCTCCACTTCTCATTAGTCCATGTGCAGATTCTGGATCAGATCTACAAAGACACTAAACACTGAGGAACAGGAAGAAAAGAGTTCAAACTGGACTGAATTTTCTTTAGACATTTCAGGTTGTTCATATTTGTTCAGGTTATTCACATTTTATTGTTTCAGGATAGTTTGTGAATGTAAATATTTTCATAATTTAATGTTATTTTTTGCACTAAAACAGATACAAATTTGATGTTTATCGACATAATGTAATATTTTTTCACATCAAACCCAGTAGTAAATCTGCAGTCCTTCTTTTTTGTCGGTTCTTCTTCTGTTATTATTTTCCTGTAGATCAGATTGGTCTGTTTGTGGAACCTGAACTAAAATGAGCCTGAACTGTGGAATTCAGATTCATCACATGGGCTGGACTGGAGCCTTTGGTGGGCCGTATGTTTGAGACCCCTGCTGTAGGTGTTGGTCCACACTCACCCACTTCCTGGACTTCCTGTGTCCGTGGGGGGACGCCGGGCCGCAGGCTGCAGGGGGCCGCCGTGGACCCGGATCCATCACGGGTCCGGAGACCAGCTGGTGGTTGGCCGCGACCGACATAAGACCTTCCAGAGGGTTGAGGGCCATGGACGCTGTCCCAGGGTGGACTCCCACTGTCCCTGAACCTCCAGAGCTCTCCAGTTCGTAGTGTGGTCTTCTTTCATTGGCTGGACCAGAGGTGAGGAACTGTCGTCTAAATAAGGTCTGGGGTCACTTTGACATCTGTCCTCAGAGTCTTCATGGAGCAGGAACACTGGGTTCTGTGGGCCTGTCCTGGTTGAGCTCCTCGGCGTGACCCTCCTGAGGACCCCCGCTCCAGCAGAACCTCCAGCAGCCGGTCTTCAGCGTCCAGTCCTCTCCATCCGACCCTCCGTCTGCCTCTGCCTCCCAGTCTGTCTCTGCTTGTTTCCTTATCGGGTGAGGTAATGCGGGGAACTTCATGTGGTCCTTATCTCACCCAGCCCGGTCGTCCTGATCCTCCCCTGGCTGCGCCGCTGCCAAGACCAGCAGGCGGGCGGGCAGTCAGGCCTGGGGGAGTGCAGGACTGGGAGGGCTGTCTGTCCTGAGCCAGGGCACCGGAGGGGGCTTGGGAAACCCAGAGCTGTCCGAACAGCTGGACAGGGGTGGGTGTGGGGGCCGGGGGCCGGGGCAGTGCGACATTTAACAGAACTAAATACAAAACTAAGTGCATGTGTGGTTGAAAACAGTCAGGACGGTGGAGTTTAGAAGCTCATGGTCACACAGACAGATGTGCTCAGAGTGATTCATACTAGTGCTGTTTCTGGGAATGTGTACGTTTGTGATGAAATGAATGACTTTTATCAAGTCAATGATTTTTTTTTTTTGTCTTTCCCAAGTGATTTATCACCATTTGTTGGAATATTATCCTCTGCATTTTGCATTTTTCACTCAAAATCATGTATTTTCTTATTTTTAGTTCACTGATCACATAGAGCAGGGCTGTCTAACTCAGTTTAGTTCAGGGTCCACATTCAGCCCAATTTAATCTGAAATGACCCGGAACAGTCCAATAATAACATGATAACCAATAAATAATGACAACTCCAAATAGTTTTAGTGCAAAAAATAACATTCAATCATGCCAATATTTACATTTAAAAACTATCCAAACAAAAAGGACGTGAATAACCGGAAAAAAATGGAATTTGTTAAGAAAGTTAGAAAGTACAATTTTATCAATATTCTGCCTCGACTTATCATTTATACATATGCATTATAGGTCAGATCTACAAAGGCACATAACATTCAGTACCAGGCAGAATATTGTTAAAATTACACTTAATTTTCTTTAGACATTTCAGGTTGCTCATATTTGTTCAGGTTATTCACATTTTACTGTAACAGGATAGTTTGTAAACGTCAATATTTTCATAATTTAATGTTATTTTTTTCACTAAAACAAAGACAAAAATTTGAAGTTGTCATTATTTATAGGTTATTGTGATATTATTTTTGAGTTTGAAATCCCTAACTTGCACTTTGCAAATTCATCCCGTGGGCCGGACTGGACCCTTCGGTGGGCCGGTTTTGGCCCCGGACCGCATGTTTGACACCTGTGATGTAGATGTTCAGAAAACCTCCGAGTAAATTCAAATGTTATCGGATCAAAACAGAAAAAAATAGGACCAACACTCCTGTAGTTCAACAGCATGTTTAAAGACAATAATTGACATTCGGTTGACCTTTTAAGGTCGCTCAAGGTCAAAGGTCATGGCACCAAATGAAAGCTCATATATGACTTCTTATCTATTACCAATAGCAGCTGTAGGAGCTATTTGTCTGTTTAGTTTTTGTTTAAAGTTAATTTACCTTATTTGTTTACTCATTTAGTATTTTTTGATAATTGTTTATTTTGATTTGTTTTTTGTTTGTTTAATATTTAGAATATATTTTTTAATTTTCATGGTTATTGTTTTCATTCTTCAGTATTTAACACCTTTTTGCTTAGTGGTTTCTTATTGGTTTAGACCGTGGGCACCTGGGCCTAAACAGGCAGGACTAAGTTAGACCAGCATGCACCTGGGTGGGCCCATGGTTTATAGCAGATGACCAGTCATTCCCAGACAGACAGACAGACAGACAGACAGACAGACAGGAGGAGCAGGACAGACGGCAGAAAGGCCTTGGTTGTTGTTTGCTGCAAAATCCTAAAAATAAACCTCTTGAACTACACCTATGGTGTGGACATTGTATTTTTGACTGCGTAAACCACAAACCCATGGTGCATCCAGTGGTTATTTGAGTTCTGTCTTCAGTTCAGTCCCCTTTAAGGTGATTTAATTTTGATGACAGATAGCCGCTACAGTAATTATATCAGTATCTTCAACTGTTTTCATTTGGGTGGTGCAGTGGATAGCACTGGTGCCTCACAGAAAGAAGGTCCTGGGTTCAATTCCAGCACCAGTCGATGGGGGTGGGACCTACTGTGTGGAGTTTGCATGTTCTCCCCATGTCTGTGTGGGTTCTCTGCTGTTTAAATCTTGAAGAGTGATTTAACAAACTATTTTTATGTCAGTATTTACAAAATACAGACTCACATCTTTTCCCAACAGTCAGCTCTGCCCAGCATCACAACTACTAATGTTAACGCACTAGTTCTGCTTTAACCCTTTCATGCATAGTGGTCACTACAGTGGACAGTTATTCAAAACTGTTGTATATTTATGGGTTTTGTTGTTTTAGTTCCATATCAGCCGACACAGTGGACACGTATGCATCATCTCATACACTGACATTCAGACCATGACTGTAACTTTACTGTTCCTGATAAACCTGATCTGCACTGACAGGTTTAAGTGTAAATCACTTGTTAATTGTTATGCTTTTTTTTTTTTTGCATATTATCTCCATGAAGTGAGGAATAACTAGCATTAGAATATGTTAAAATGTGAGAAAACATCAGATTAGCAGCATTAAAAATGTTTTTATTTCATTGTTTTCATATCACTGTCTGATATTGGGATTTAAACACGTCTTTACTTCAAAAATTTAATGCATGTACATTTCTGTAACTCCATGACAAAAAACAAAAACAAAAACAAAACTTGATCGCATTTTTTTTTCATGCCTAAGGAGGAATAAAAACACTCAAGAAAAAAAATCTTGACTAAGGTTCTCATAATTCATGCATGAAAGGGTTAATATTTCTAATGTGGCCAACCCTAGTGGTCATCAGTGGTATTACAACCTCAGTACTTCTGTATTGGCTTCATTTTGGAGCCTAGATGTTATTTCATTACATATAATACCTGCTCATGTTAACGAACTGACTTCACCTGCTAACAGTCGTTATGACAGTCTCGCACACATTTACATAATGTTACATAAAACACATGGTATCTGTAGTTTTGAATGTACATGGGATTTGCCTTCATCACTGAAGTATGTGGATGGAAACAGGTAAAATGCACAGAATTTATTTTTTTTATTTATTTTGGTCACAAATAAAACAGTGAAATACAGCATTCAGAGCCTAATCAGTACATGTGTTATTAAAATAAATCACTTTCAGACACAACATGTCCAATGGGATCCCTGATGGTGTTAAGTTTGTATATCTATGTCTATTTATATCATTTTATTTCTAGCTCTATTTTCATAAATATTGGATTTGGAATAGCACGTGGATGTGAAAACTTTTGCTGGTGGACGGACGTGACATTACCCATGATGCTCTGGTCAGTCCCAGTACTTTATTAGGAATAAACTGATAGACTTCCTATTGCTAATTGTGCTCTTCTTCATAAATGTTGGTATTGTGGATCTAAAACAATCCCAGCTGACACAAAAACACTAAATGTGTCAGTGGACGGATGTGACATGGTTGTTGTGGATCCCATCATACTGATGCTCTGCAGCCATGTCAGCGTTTACACTAATGATCCTGGTGCAAAAACTAGGAGCACTATTATTTATTGGATAGTTTAGCATCAGACTAAAGAGGAAAGAACAATATAGAATTGTTCTTTCTGTATAAAAATGCTTCTTATTGTAAAAGTGTTGATGTAAACAGTGCTGTGTGCCATTCTTCATGTATGTGTTGGTGGAACAGAAGCAGGATGGATCAGCACCATACTCCAGATTGAACCTGTACAAATAAAACATGTGATATGGAGGAGAGAATCTGGGAAGAAAAACTGGGGAATCTAAAAGAAGAGAAGATTTGTTTTTCAGGTAAATTCAGTTCAAATAGAACTTGTCCATTTGTGACATGAAAATATAGCATTAATTGTGATGAAATGGTTCATTTTTGAGCTGAAAACATAGTTCATATGAGCATCAACATGTTGAACAGAACTGAAATCCTGTCCATTTGAACAACTGTCATTTACCAACACAGAGTTCCTTTGGATTCACTGAGACTGATTTAATATGAACACAGACACAAAGAAGAGCTGTGAGCACATTTTAGCTGATTAACGTTTGATAAGATTATTTCCAAAAGCATCAGACACTTGATTCTGAAACAATGAACACCAAAGTAATACAGTCCATGTGACATTTACAACACAATCCTGTTTTATTTGTTATTCCTGTAAAACTGTAAATGAATGCCACATAATGCAACTGAATGTTAAATTTTTGCTAAATAATCACAGTGAGCTAATAAACCAAAGGCAGTTTGATTCTGTTATTAAATGACCAAAGTGAGTGAAGGAAAGTCAAGGTTTCGGGCCCTGATGTGGCATCCTGCATGTTATCAGTCAGAGGAATGTCTGGCACCTTCTTCATGCTGTCAACACAGTAACACCATGTGACCTCTGACCTCCCATCTGCAGCTGCTGACTGAAGCTGAAGCTGATGGGGAACGAGGAGCCAGAGGAGAAACGGCGCCGGATGATGCTTGTTTTTGACCATGTTCGACTCTTTTTGTACACGTCATCTGCAGCACTGAGCCCGTTTAGCGCCACACTAACACTCTGATCATTATCTGCTGTCTGGAACAGGGACGCAAATGACCGATTAATCCAGTAATCATTAGCTGGTTGACCTTATTGATCGATTAACAATTAATTGATAAGCGGTGATTATCCTGAGACCCTGAATGTCTCTTTCAATCTGTGTCTCACTGTTGTCTCTTTCAACAGTGGTTCCAAACCTTTATTTACTCCTGACCTCATTTTAACATCACACATTTCTGGTGACCCCAGACTTTCAAAACAGAGACTTTTTTTTTTTTTTTGCGGGGGGGGGCTAAAATTAATTTGTTTTTGATCATGTAATAGTTTGCTATACTATGTTGCAAATAAACTTTAATTTTAGACAACATTTAGACTATATATTGTAAATTTTTATTAGTAAGTTTTAATTTTAAAATCTTTTTAAAATAAATTATTAGAAATTTCTGGTGACCCCAGACATTCAAAACGGAGACATTTCATTTGCTAAAATTAATTTGTTTTTAATCATGTAATAATTTGCTATAATCTGTTGCAAATAAACATTAATTTTAGGAAAAATTTAGGCCACAGGTGTCAAACATGCGGCCCGGGGGCCAAAACTGGCCCACCAAAGGGTCCAACCCGGCCCATGGGATGAATTTGTGAATGTAAAAAGTACACTGAGGATATGAACAATCAATGGTGTTAAAATCATTTTAGGTCAATTCAATCTAAAGTGGGTCAGACCAGTAAAACACTATCATAATAACCCATAAATAATGAAAACCGCAATTTTTTCTCTTTGTTTTAGAGTAAAAAAGGTCAAATTACAGAAAAATGTTTACATTTACAGACTAGCCTTTTCCAAAAAAATTCAATAGCCTGAAATGTCTTAAGAGAAGTATGTGGAATTGTACCAATATTCTGCCTGTGACTACATGTTTTGTGTATTTGTAGATCCACTGTGATCTGTACGTTATGATGCACATGTATAAATGATAAAGTGTAATACTGCTAAAGCTGCACTTATTCTTCTTAAGAATTTTCAGGTTCATATTTGTTCATGTTATGTTCAAGTAGAGTTTGTGGGTGTAAACATTTTCATTATGTAACTGTACTTTTTTCACTCAAAAACAGAGAAAACTTTGGTGTCGACATTATTTATCAGTTCTTATCCTATTATTTATATTATTTTACTGGTCCGGCCCACTTTAGAACATATTAGTCTGTATGTGGAACCCTAAACTAAAATGAGTTTGACACCCCTGATTTAGGCTATATAATGTACATTTTTATTAGTAGGTTTTAGTTTTTTATCTATTACTAGATATTTCAGGCGAACCCCATTTGAATTCCAGGCGACCCCACGTGGGGTCCCGACCCCATGGTTGAAAAACACTGGTCTATAAGAAGAAAAGCTAAATATTGCTTATATATTTCTGAAATGCATGTCATGTTCCTTAATGATAGATTTATTGAACCATTGGATACAGAGCAGACAATGACATTTATGGAGTAGAACTAAAGAAATTCAGCAGAAAAATTCAATAAAATAAATGGATCTGAAAAGGGCCAGTTTAGAAGAAATGGACATTTCTGACTTTGCATCAGTGACATGATGGAGCCAGATTTCAGCGGAGATGCCTACAGAGGCCTGAAGCCCAACATATTTTATTTGGCCTTTCACAAAGTGATAAAATAAATCCAGAAAAAAAGCTATATTATCAGCCTTTTAGTTATTTTTGCCAAATTTCATATTCATTGCACTAAATTTGCACACCAGCGTCCAAACATTATTGTTTTTAAAGCCCTTTTCTCCAATTATTTAGACAATTTAAAGAACATCATAAATTCTAAAGCAAATAAACTCAAAAAACTATGTCAAGTGTATAGTCTTATTTAATTTGTATAATTTCTATTTATACCTCGAGCATTTTTTATATATATATTTTACTTACATGTGTTTCTATATATTTGAAATGTAAAATATATTGTGAATTGTGAAATTTTCTATCCTTTTTTTTATGTATACTATTATGTATATATACTGTTCAGTTGTTCATTGTTCAAATTAAAAAAAAAAAAAAAAAAAAAGACATGCCTGAAGCCTAGTTTTAGCAGTGGCGCCCCCTACTGTTGAAACCACAAATCCCGCAGTGGAAAAAGGCAATTAATCGACAATTAATAATTTAGCTGAGCAAATTGTTATTGACAATAAATTGATAGTCAATTAATTGTTTACATCCCTAGTCTGGAGTTATGAGATTATTATTGATCATATAAACAGAATAATCTGATCTGTTTTATCAGATAACAGCAGTAATCTGATTATAATCAATCAGATTAACACACTCCCACATGTATACAGGTTCATCTGATTTATTTAATTCTTTTATGTCTGAACATGTGGAAAAACAATTAAAATCATAGAAAACAGATCATGGAGAAAAAAAACCCATGGTCTTAGAATGAGAGAAAGTGTCTGTGACTAAAAAAAAAAAATAAACACAGTACGACACAGTGAAGGATGCTTAAGGATGGACAGAATCCAATGTATGTACATTATTTTGGATGATAGATATCGGTAACTGTGATTATTTCTTCTGTTTTTGTGTCTTTACTTAACATATCTGTTTCATTTCTCTAACTCTACACTGGAATACACAAGTTGAATATGTATCTATTTGTTAAAATGTGAAAAACCTCAATAAACATGTGAGTATCAAAAAAAAAAAAAATCATAGAAAATAGAAGTTCCATAGTCAAAAATGAGTGGAAGACAACGAGCCTGTTTACACGACCATAATAGTCAGATAACTGTTAATAATCAGATCTTTTCAATAATCAGATCTGATGCTTTTACATAAACTTAAGAAATGCAATAATCAATAAACTCTGGTCTAGACGCTCCAGTCCGTTAACAGATTTCTTTCGGAGTTCGTACGTACACAGTGATGGTACAATCAAACTTCCTTTTATTGTCGTCAATTCAACTTTCTGTACGTAACCTCCGTCTTCTACGATTTTAAATCAATCAGACTAACCTGTATACAAGCAGGAAGACATCAGCGTATACTGGGGACAAATCCAAGTTCAGTTCAGTTTCAGTTTATTTAGAACAGTGATTTTCAACCTCGGAGTCAGGACTCCACATGGGGTCGCCTGGAATTCAAATGGGGTTGCCTGAAATTTCTAGTAATTGATAAAAAATGAAAACTTACTAATGCAAATTTATATTATATAGCCTAAATGTTGTCTAAAATTAGCGTTTATTTGCAACATATTATAGCAAACTATTACACGATCAAAAAACAATTTTAGCCAAAAAAAATGTCTCAGTTTTGAACGTCTGGGGTCACCAGAAATTTCTAATAATTTATTAAAAAAAACAAGAAAATTAAAACTTACTTATAAAAATTAACATTATATAGTCTAAATGTCCTCTAAAATTAATGTTTATTTGCAACATAGTATAGCAAACTATTACACGATCAAAAACAAATTAATTTTAGCAAAAAAAAAAAGTCTGTTTTGAATGTCTGGGGTCGCCTGAAATTTCTAATAATTTATTTTTAAAAATTTAAAAATTAAAACTTACTAATAAAAATGTACATTATATAGTCTAAATGTCCTCTAAAATTAACATTTATTTGTAACATAGTATAACAAACTATTTCATGATCAAAAACAAATACATTTTAGCCCAAAAAAAGTCTCTGTTTTGAATGTCTGGGGTCGCCAGAAATTTGTGACGTTAAAATGAGGTCAGGAGCCAAAGAAGGTTGGAAACCACTGATTTAGAATATGCAACAAAACAAAGAACATAATCCTGCTTTAGCCCTTGGAAATAAAACAGATTACAAGAAAACATGAAAAACCTATACATATACATGAAAACAAAATATGACTTGATTTGCATATTCGAAAAGGAGTGGGAGGAAGTATAACTTATTTAATCCCACCCCTTCTCCACACAACAGTCTGTCCTTTAGCTTCCTATCAGCATGTGTTAATCTGATTGATTATAATCAGATTACTGCAGTAGGAATGTAACAATATGAAAATTTCATCTCATGGTTATTGTGACCAAAATTATCACGGTTATCATTATTATCACAGTATTATTGAAAGTGTGTTCAGAATGTTCAAAAAGTACTAACACACACTGAAATAATTTAACAAAGTTGTATTTGGAAAAAAAAAAAAAAAAACAAGCAAAATAATCGGCACAATGTACCTTCTGTTGCAGAAACATTCAAATATTAACCCTTCGTGGTCTGAGCCTATTTTGTTCGTTTTTCAGTGCTTTTGATTTTGCCTTTATAAACTATATAAACAAATGTTTACTATACCCATGTTTGGTATCTTTTTTTCAATTTCATCTATTATTTTTTTTCACTTGAACCTACTATATCAACACAAAAGGACAAAAAACACACAAAATATATAAAATCCAATTTGAAAAATGTATATACTTTATTGCATAAATAACACACAGATGCTTAACGAACCTTTTCAAAGACTTTAAAAGTGAATATTGGTTCCAAATATTAGGTATAGAAAATTAAAATTGTAATAAATTAAAACTATACTCAAATATTTGACATAAAAGCAGATCTTTACATAGGTGTTTTCTCCAGAAAATGTGGTAATCAAACACGGTTATCATGATAATTAGAATTTAAACGGTAATACTAACCGTTGGCGATTTTACCGCGGTTTATTGTTATACCAGTAATTGTTACATCCCTACTGCAGATCAGATTATACTGTTTATACAATCAATAATAATCTAATAACTCCAGAAATTAGATACTGATCAGAGTGTTAGTGTGGATGTAAACAGGCTCAATAACAGGTAGTTTGATTTTATCATCACTATGTACGAACTCTGAAAGAAATCCGATAATCGGACTGGAACGAATAAACCAAGGTTTCTGATTATCGCATTTCTTAAGTGCATGTAAACGCACCACATCTGATTATTACACTTATGTGATTCCTCCCATGTTCACGTACACAGGCCCACTGCTGCTTATTGAACTGCATATGTGGACATGGATAACACACTCATTTTCTACTGCACTGTAATGGGTTAAATGTCCATGATTGACCAAAGCAGTAAACATGTTTTTATTAGGAATGGAAACAAACAGACAAAGGAAACGATGCCACAGCTCTTTATGTGCAGTCCTGTATTTTGTTACAACTCTAAATCATCTGTAAATCCTTGTAAATGACTACTTCTGAATACTTCATTTTCTTTCCATCCAATCATCTAAACTTCATTTTCTACTTCACCTGCGCATCATTCCATCCTCTACTGTTTCTTCGTCTTCTTCTCCACTGTCCTCACAAACTTGTGGATGTCCTCGGCCATCAGCTGAGGCTCTTCCATGGCAGCGAAGTGGCCGCCCCGAGCCATGAGTGTGTAGGACACCAGTTTATGGTACTTCTGTTGGACCCACAGCTTCGGTGTGTGCATCAGCTCGTTGGGGAAGCAGGCGAACCCGGTGGGAACGACCACTGGAATTCTGGGAAACAGAAGATGAAAACAGACTCATATTCAGTCAATAATAGCTCCATGATTCGGTTTTCTGGATAAGAAACTCATGTTAATTTAGAAATCTTATAAGTCTCTGTTTGGGTATGATCACTGGAATTATATCTGGAAAAAGCTTTTACTTCTTCCTGATCAAACGAATTAAATAAAGCATGAATAACAGCCTCATAACAAAGTAATTTTCATTAACATCTACAAACTATCTTTTAAAAATGTGAAGAACATTTTAAAGGATAAGCCTAAAGTGACTCGATAGCTTTTTGTACACTATTGGTCCATCGTATGATTCTCTTTAAGACAAGGTTGAAACTTTGAGTATCATTATTGTGACATTATTGTGAAAAAAATATTGTGGAATAAATGTATACCTTTCATGCAGTGTCTTGTGTTGAATTTATTGGAAAAATTGTGTCGTTTCAGAATATAACATCAAAAAATGTGTATGACTTGTCCCTGTGTGACTTTTTACATGATGTTTGCTGAAAAGTGGGCAAAAATTACCCTTCTTCAGTGACAAATAATTTGAAAACCCATATTAATCCTGTTGCTGCTTACAAATTTTCATTGAACTTTCTTCCTTTGAACCATAGAAGCAGAGCTGATGGTCTGGCCTTTTGAATGAGGATCAGTTTCAGTGATTTCAGTTCAAAGTCAGTGACGTCAGATCAGACAGTTCCTCAGAAAACGTCCTGGGACAATTCTGTTTGGATTTTTTGGCTTCTCGGTAAGAATTGGACTTCTAATTCTGTATGTAGAGTTGATATGATCATAAATCTGTATGTATTCTACACCATTCTCTTTCTTTTTCTGTTGTGAATAAAGCATTACCAACAATTAAGTCTAATCTAATATTAGATAAGTCAAATCATTACTTTTACTAACCCTACCCCCATCAGGTTTTAGTTTGTGAAAAAAATACATACCACTGTAAAAAAAAAAATTGCATTCACTCAATTTTCAATATCTAGCCTCAAAAATGTAATCAATTCTGCCCACCTACATGGGCTACAATTAGTTGATATTATTTAGGCCCATTTACTTTCCTAAAGTGAGATCGAGTTTTTTTTACAACCACATTTTCATATTTGTTTTTGAAACTGCCACCAATTTGTTAGATTTGGACTGGCTCAGTCAATGATGAAGCCAATTTAAGCAGAGATTTTGCATAAATTATTTCAGATTCCTGAGAAAATTTGATCCTAAACTGATATATTTTCAGTCCAGAACCAAGAACTTGAATTTTTGCCCTTAATGTCACTAAAATGCAACTCAAACCTTGAACCTTGTCTTAAGTGGAAGGAACCTCTGCCACCCACTTTTGTGCAATGGGTGCGTAATTTACTTTTCTTTTCAAAGTTGGAAAAGATTAAGTTTTCCTTTTGTGGACTAATTAAATTGTTTTATCGACAACGGAATCCTTTTTTCTCTACTGTCAACAAGAGTGTCCTGCTGTCTCCTATGTCCTCTTGATGGAGAAATGTGTTGTTAGTTTACATTAGATTAACCCTGAATCAGCCCAGAGTATTGGAAAGAGGAGTTGAACATTATTTATCTTGTTTTTTTGTTGGCTTGGTTTTTTTTTTCTTTTCTTTTTTTCTTTTTTGGGGGGTTTAATAGGTTTGTAGTATAATTTGTTTATATATAATGTGTCTGTGTGGTTCCTTATGTATAAGTACATGTTTATGTAAATGTATAATTTGAAATAATAATAAAAAAAGTGAATAACATGAACAAACTGAAATTTATTAAAAATAATAATAATAATTAAGTGCAATTTTAACAATATTATGCTTCAGTTTATCATTTACTGACATATCACAGTGGATCTACAAATACACAAAACATTTAATAACAGACAGAATATTGGGAAAATTACACTGACTCCTATTAAGCCAAATTCAGGTTGTTCATATTTGTTCATGTTATTCATATTTTTTGTGACAGGATAGTCTGTAAATGTAAATATTTTTGGTTCTTATGATAGTATTTTACTGCTCTGACCCACTTCAGATTGAACTGGGCTGTAAATGGAATCTGAAATAAAATGATTTTAACAGCCTTCACTGTTAATATCTTCCCTGTACTGTTTACATTTCACAGATTCATCCCACAGGCCGGTTTGGACCCTCTGGTGGGCCGGTTTGGGCCCACAGGCCATATGTTTGACACCCCTGATGGCAGTTCCACTCTCATGTTCAGTGTTTTTTATGTTCGAGGCTGACACATCCCAACTGGAAAATCAAAGGTATTAGAGTAAACAGTGTTCGTCATGTTATTTACAGCATGAATGAGGTTCCTGCTCAGTAAGGATTATTACATCAGCTCTAAGAAGAGGATTCTGGAGCAGATCCAAACTATGGAATGACACCAAACATGGGTGTTCTTCATTTACCTGGAGTGAGGCTGATCCAGACCTTTGCCAAAGTTCTCCTTATAGAACCTCATGGAGGAGACGATACAAGCAGACGTCCAGTAGATCATGATGTTCGTCAGCAGGTCGTCAAGAGAGAACTTCCTACAAGACAAGGTTAATGAGACTGAGGATGGACTGAGGAAGAAAGGAAAGGAAGGAAAGGAAGAGAAAGAAAGGAAAGAAAGAAAAGAAAAGAAAAAAGAAAAGGAAAAGAAAGAGAAGGAAAGGAAAGGAAAGGAAAGGAAAGGAAGGAAAGGAAAGGAAAGGAAAGGAAAAGGAAAAGGAAAGGAAAGAGAAAGAAAGGAACGGAAAGAAAAGAAAAGAAAAGAAAAAACAAAAGGAAAGGAAAGAAAATGAAAGAAAAGGAAAGGAAAGAAAAAAAAGAAAAGGAAAGGAAAAGGAAAGAGAAGGGAAGGAAAGGAAAGGAAAGAAAAGAAAAGAGAAAGAAAGGAAAGATAAAAAGAAAAGAAAAGAAAAGAAAGGAAAAGAAAGGAAAGGAAGGAAAGGAAAGGAAAGGAAAGGAAAGAAAAGGAAAGGAAAAGGAAAGAGAAGGAAATGAAAGGAAAGAAAAGGAAAAGAAAGGAAAGGAAAGAAGAAAAGAGAAAGAAAGGAAAGAAAAGAAAAGAAAAGAAAAGAAAAAAGGAAAGAAAAAGAAAAGGAGAGGAAAGGAAAAGAAAAGGAAAGAGAAGAGAAGGAAAGGAAAGGAAAGAAAAGAAAAAGGAAAGAAAGAAAAGAAAAGCTGTGTGTTATGAAAAGGTGCTATATAAATAGAATAGAATAGAATAGAACAGAACAGAAGAGGCTCAATTGGTCTCTAACAATAAAATATAGACATATATTAAAAAAATATTTTAAAAAATGTGCAATTGAAATATGTGCAACTTACAGATAAAGTGTATGAAAGAGTAAAATTCTAAAAACATAAGTACACAAATGTGTAAATGTAACAGTGTAAACAATGTAAACATACACTGATGTAACCTGCAGCGTAAACATGTGAACCTGAAGAAGGTTTTTCCAGTTGTGTAGTTTCCATCAACTGTTCCTAACATGACTGAAAGCCCATACATGGAAACTGGGCTGCAGGTACACAGAGCTTCAGTATCTAGTCCCTGACATGTGAGTTCAGAATAAACAGACCCTTCAGATGTGTTTAGAGTCACACTGACACAGCGTCTTCATGACAGTCTTAGAGTCACCTGGTGAGTCCTCCGTCCTCCAGGTTCCTGAAGTCCCTGCTGGTCCACGTTGAGAACTTCTCCAGAATGTATGCAGCCAGACCCACTGGAGAATCATTGAGCCCCCGACCTGACAGTGTCACAACACCACAACAATCCAGACGCTGTAAGAGACTCCGACTCTTTTGTTCTTCTAAGATGTAATGAAAGACACTTGTGATCACTTGTGTCTTTCCAACATACAAGAACACTGGGAATATATGTGTGATTACTGATCAGCTCCTTAACCCATACAGACCCAAACATCCACCACCGACCAAAACCATCTACTGATCTAAACTGTTTAATACCTGTAGGTCCACTAATCCTATCAATACATGTCAATAATTGGTGTAAAATACAGTTCTTCATCTTTTCATGGTCATCAGATGTGACCCATTTGGATGTTCAGAGGCTCCGTAGTTACCATGGAAACACCGTCATCTTCTACAACACTGATTCACCAGTAAAACCCATGGAGTTGGATCAATGACAGTGGATGGACACACTGGGTTTATGCTCAGTTAATGACAGATTTAGCTGAAAAAGTCACGCTTTCTTCATTTTTCTCCGTTTCTGATGTTATGACGATCAACTTTAATCTGAGCTTTTTTGAACATCTACATGATCAGTAAATTCAATTTGGGAAAATACCTGATTTTCACTGAAAAAAAATGCAAAAAAGTCTGTTTTACTTAAGTTTTCACTGTTCTAATATAATAACCTTTGAATTTACTAATGAACATCTACATGATCAGTGAATTAAATATAGGAAAATACATGATTTACACTGAAAAATGAAAAATGCAGAGGATAATAATATCATAAATGGTAAATAAATGGTTATAAGTCACTTGGGAAAGACAAAAAAAAATGATTTGGAAGTTGTGACAAAAATAACTGATAGTCTTTAACGGTTAAAAAACAGTCATTGGACAAAGTAAACCTGGGGTATGAATAAGACTGAACATGGTGTTTTGTGAAAATCCATGAATAAAATACAGCTGAAATACAGTACGTCTCTAAGTGTCATTTGTTGTTATTCTTTCACTTGTGTGTCAGTGACAGTGGACGGAGACACTCGGTTTATGTTCAGTTAGTGATATATTTTTATTTTATGGAAACATCACTTTTTCTTAATTTTTTTCAGTTTTGATCTAATAACATTTGAATTTGCTCTGAGGTTTTATGAACATCTACGTGACTGGTAAATAAAATAGAGGGAAATACATGATTTTCAATGTAAAATGCAAAACATAGAAGATAATATTACAACAAACGATGATAAATGACTTGGGAAAGACAAAAAAAACCTTTGAAAGTTGTGACCAACAGCGGTGTTTCTTTAAGGGTTAAAACTGTTGGCTGTTCTTACCGGCTGTGTCAGGCTTCGTGGCCTGGATGTGCATGTATCCAGACTCTTTGATGGACTCCACCACCAGCTTCTCCTTGCAGGGGTAAAGTTTCTGAATGTCCGTGTCAGTGAAGCCGAACAGCTTAGGGAAGCGACGGCCGAGCATGATGGATAAAGTCACCCTCAGCCCGGGCTTGGATGGGGGGGCAAAGTTCACATGCAGGCCTCTAACTGTCCTGAAAAGAGCACAAAGAAATATTAACACCACCGCTGGAATGAGGCCTTTCATCATTTCAGCGTTCACACAGAAAGTGCACAGGGAAGGCTAGCATCTGATCATAATAATTAACCCTTTCATGCATGAATTATGAGAACATTAATCAAGACTTTTTTTCTTTATTCCTCTTTAGGCATTTCAAAAACAGTGAGATTATTATTTTTTTTTTTTATGAAGCTGTTTGACATGGAGTTGCAAAAATGTGCGTTTAATTTTTAAAGCAACGAAACGTGTATTTACTGATATACTGTGTGAAAACTATGAAATAAAAACATTAAATGCTGCTAATTTGATGTTTTCTCACATTTTAACATACACTACAAACAAAAAGTTATGGATATTTAAAATTTTTGGGGCTATTTTTTTCAGTTGGGATTTTTGCACAACACTTTTTACTTTTTTTGAGTGTGAATTGAATTGAAACACATTTTTTAACGACCAGACATAGTTTTATTTACAAATGGCAAAAATGACCAAAAAAAGACAAAAAAAAAAAAAAAAAAAAAGAAATATCCTTAACTTTTTGTTTGTAGTAAACTCCAATACTAGTCACTTCATGGAGATAATATGCCAAAAAAAAACACTTTTGTTGTTAATTACAGTCTAATAACAATAACAAGGAATTGATTTACACTCAAACATGTTAGATCAGGTTTATCAAGAACAGCCAAGTTACAGTAATGTTATCAGTTGCAGTGTATTGTGTATTTTGTTGGCTGATTTGAAACTAAAATAACAAAATCCATGAATATACAAGAGGACAGCTGTAGAATAACTGTCCACTGGAGTGACCACTATGCATGAAAGGGTTAAATGACAATAACCTACACCAAACTTATATTTTTGGGTATGCAATTACTTATATTTTCAGAAAAATGTATTCTAAAATGAGAAAAAAATTTGTGAAAAAAAACAATGTGAGTAGTTTTCTGAAGGTGAATGTTTGTGCAGTGACCCAGTTTAGTGCTGTCATTCTGGGTTCATTTTATAAACTCTAGAAATAAACTACATTTATTCCAAATACACTGACATTTGACTATTATATTAAAGTCATATTCTAAACACACTGTGTTTAAAATTAATAAATGCATATATCTATGCAAAATACATTTGAATATAATGTTACTATTATTCGTATGCTGTAAATATTGTAAATAAATCTATATAATATTGATAATTGAAATAAAACATGTATAATTTGATATTTCCTTTTGTTGTCCATCTGTAAAGCTGACATTTTTCTAAACTCTTGCTATTTGGGTTTGATCAAATATTTTTTTCCTATAACCAATTATTGGGTTGTAAAACAGAGGGTTTAAGGTTTACACTGAATACATTTAAGGATGAAAATGTCAGAGGAACTTTACTTTGGAGAACTTTGGAAATCTGGCAAAAAAATAGACGTTAATGTTTTGCCCATCCATGGCGCAGTAGTTTTTGATATTTTTCATTTAAAAATATTTAAACTAAATGTTTCCCTTTGAGTCTGTTTCAGATGGCATTTAGACCTTTACAATTCTGTGGAATATTTGTCTGAAACTGGTCTGGTTCAAAAGTTATGAATCAAACAGTAGTGGGCGGTCCATCTGGGACAGCTTTGGCCCCGCCCACAGACCTCTTCTTCTCATCACAGGGTGTTTCCAGCGTGTACGTTAATGTATGAACGTTCTGGGGCCTTCTGTTTGCATCTTACTTGGGCTCCAGCTGAGCCATGTTGGTGGTGACCAGCCAGCCCCAGTCTCCTCCATGAGCGTAGAAGTGCTGGAAGCCAAGACGCTTCATCAGTTTGTGGAAGATTCGGGCTGCGCACACTGAATCAAACCCTGTCACACAAACACAAACACAAACACACACACACACACACACACACACACACACACACACACACACACACACATTACTGTAAAGTGGGTCTCATATCATCACCTACATGAGTTTGATCAAAGTAAATAACTTGTCTGTTACTAAAATAATCAACTGTTTTGATCAATGATCAGTTTGAGTTCCTTTCTGAGAACAAAGGTCCCAGTTCTCTGATTCCATCTGCTTCATCTTCTGTCCTCTGTTATCATGATCTGAATTAGTACCATGCTGGGCTTTAGAAAACACAATTTTCCGTTTTCTGACCTTTTCTAAACCCAATGATTACTTGATCAAATGAAGAAACAAGTGAAAGACTAATCACTACTCATCAGTTACAGCTCTGTCCCTTATTGGTTTTATTGTCTTCACCAGAGGAGTTAAACTCATTTTGGTTCAGGGGCCACATACAGTTCACTTTAACCAAAGAATATTCAGAAAAGCCTTTTAATAGAGACAACTTCAAATGTTTCTCTGTTTTAGTGCAAAAGAGTTAAATTAAATAATGAAAATGTTTACACTTGCAAACTATCTCTTCCCAAAAAACAAAAATAACCTGAACAATGTGAAATTTCAGAAAAATATGTGCAATTTAAACAATATTATGACTCAACTTTACATTTATATGTCTGCATTATGGATCACAGTGGTATTACGATGGCACAAACATTTAGTCACAGGCATAATATTGTTCAAATTCCAGAGTTTGGAGCTGTCATTATTTATAGGTTATTATTCTGTTATGTTACTGGTCTGACCCTGTATGAGGCACCTGAACTAAAATAATTGGGACACCCTTGACCATTCATATCTTCAGTGTAATTTTTGCATTTTGAAAATTCAACCCCTGGACTGGACCAGACCCTTTAGCGGGCCGGTTTTGGCCTGCGGACCACATGTTTGACACCACTGGTCTTGACTGAGCTTCAATTATATTTTTTTATTTTTACATGATCACATCTATTTTTAAAATGGTGCTTGAGTGAGAAACACAATTTTTCTTGAGAATAAAGTGTGTATTAAAAAGTCGCTCATATGTGAACCACATGTCACAGAATTAAAACAGTTTAATGTGTTTGCACTGTTTTACAATTTCAAATAGACATTTATATTGTCCATAACACTGGTCTACAATTATTTTTTAATTATCTGCTTCAGATTAAATGTGCTAAATGTTACATATTTTAATCAGATTGTTAAACAAATGACCAAAGTGTTGGTTTTTCCTGCTGTTTTCCAGGTATATGATGGTGTGTTCTTCCACATACATGTTGGTTTCTGCCCATTTTTCCAACAGATTTATCCTCCTAAGACCCAGGAAATGTCAGCAAAGTACCAGCTTTTTTGTTTTTTATTAGATAAGTGCCTATATTGGAAACATCTTGATGCAACAGTTTTTTCAGATGCAGTTTTAAAAATTTTTATGGAATGTCCTTTGTGGTGGACAGTTTTCTTTTCTTTTCTGTTTTTGTATAAAGTTGTGAAACTCTGTGCACAGTGGGTCCTAGGAGGTTAAATATGTTCCACTGATAGAACCTGTAGAGTGAATGTATTGTCATGTGCAGGAAGTGTTTTGAAGTAGATCTGGTAGATCTGCCACTAATATTCATTTGGAGTTAAACCCATTCTATCATTAATTCTTCAATTTCACATTTTGACCCAAGACTGTATCTATGAAACTACAGCCAACCACCATTTAGGACTGGATTTATCTGTATCAGTGACTCACACGTGGTTTATTCTGTAAGTATTTGACTGGTAGACCAGTGTGACCAACTGATCCCACTACACATAAACACTCCAACAGTATACATTTTCCTCATATTTGGGCTCCAGACGTCCCAGACCTACCTTTCTTATGTGGTGCTTCAGAAAAGCCGTATCCAGGTATGGAGGGACAGACCACCTCAAACACACAGTCACCTGGATCTGATGGTTCTGTCAGCAGAGGGATGATCCCAAAGAACTCATAGAAGGATCCAGGCCAACCATGAACCATGATCAGCGGGATCACTGCAGACCCCTGTGGGACCCTCTGGGGTTTGATGTGCATATAGTGGACATCAATGCCTGACAGGGATCAAACATGACAGATCAGAATGATGTAATATGTACAGGGTGGGGAAGCAAAATGGACAATATTTTGAGGCTGGGATTGAAAGACAGTGTATGACCAATTAGTTTATTGAAAGTCATGAGAATTTATTTGCCACAAGAAAATTTCCATAATAGAAAATGTTTTTATTCTATGTGTCCTCCTTCTTTCTCAATAACTGCCTTCACACGCTTCCTGAAACTTGTGCAAGTGTTCTTCAAACATTCGGGTGACAACTTCTCCCATTCTTCTTTAATAGTATCTTTAAGAAAGTGGACATTGCTGTGTGATGTTCTATTGGTAGCATGTTCTAAAACACCCCAAACAGCAGAATCCACAGGGTTTAGATCTGGGCTAGAAGGCGGACATAAACATAATTCCCAAAAATTGCTCAAGTTGGATTTGTTGCTGTTGTCAACAAGTGTTTTGGTGTTCTTGTGTAAGATTTTAACTTCAAATCATATTTTACTGCATTTCTAACGCTCTTGTTGTCTACCTCAAGTTCAATTGCCATTTTTCTCATGGATTTGGTTGGATCCTTTAGGATTTTGGATTTGAGAGCTTTAATAAAAGCTTTGGTACATTTTTTGTTGCTTCCTCCGCTTCCAGACTTTCTGGTAATAGTTTTGCTCATAGTCATTCTCTTCTTTCCATTATAAACAGTCTTTATGGACACTCCAACTATTTTTGAAATCTCCTTTGGTGTGACGAGTGCATTCAGTAAATCACACACTCTTTGACGTTTGCTTTCCTGATTACTCACATGGGCAAAAGTTTCTGAAAAGGTATGGATAATAGTGTTAGGTATGATTATGACATCAACATATGTTTGGTTTCAAAACAATTGACGTAGTGACTGCTGAGAAAAAACAACTAAATGTTCATTGTAAATTTTGCTTCCCCACCCTGTATATGTAAATAATATTGAATGACAATGTAAATATGGAAATAACATTGGATTTGAATTCTAAAATTCTATATCTATATAAATATTTCTATAAATACCACATTTCTTATTTTTCTCTCGGATTTTATGTCTTTTTCTCTGCTGTTGACTGGGAAATTAAGTAAATAAAGTCATATTTTATCTCTTATCCTATCTCATCTTATCTAATATTATCTTATTATCAGTAGAGTATATTCCAGAGCTGCAGCTTCTTCACCTTCTATGTTGGTTTTAAAATGAGGATACTGGTTGAGTTTGTCCACTTGTTTCCTCCAGTCAAAGTCATTTCTCCAGTAGGACACCACCTTCTGCAGATACTGGGAGTTGAAACCATAATGAAACTGACTGTCCTCCAGTGACGCCACAGGTCGAGTCTGGTCTATCCTTCTGTAGAGGTCCTGACAGATTAAAAAAAAAAAAAGGACACATATGTTTGTGTGTTACCAGTTACCTCTACTGATGTCTGTGCTCTGCTGTTTTATCGACATCACAGTTAATAAAGTGGAAATCTGACCTCCAGTTCTTCATCACTGGTGGAGATTTTAAAGGGTCGTACTGAGATGTCCTCCTCTCCATCGGGGGGCGCTCCAACCCCCCACCAGCCATCTTCGGTCTTCAGGACCTTGCTCCTGCTCTTCTGAACCAGGAAGTAGATCACTCCTCCTATCACTATGGCAACCAGCACCTCTGTAAACATGGTGCCGAGTGTCTGAACCGGGATGAGTGGAAGGACAAACAGTGGACAGGAGCTGGAATGAGACAGATGGACGAGGAAAAGATGTCTGACAAATGACACATTTAACAGAACATGACCGCCTAATTTAGGACCCACTGACCAGAGACCCTTTAATTTGGACCATGTGACAAACTTATTCTCATTATTAGTCTGACCTTAAGGATATTATTGGGGAATATTTACTTGTATTAGTGACAGTAAGAGACAGACTGGTAAAGGGTCAGAAAGGTAAAGGGTCAGACTGGTAAAGGGTCAGACTGGTAAAGAGTCAGACGGGTAAAGGGTCAGACAGGTATAGGGTCAGACAGGTAAAGGGTCAGACAGGTAAAGGGTCAGACAGGTATAGGGTCAGACAGGTAAAGGGTCAGACAGGTAAAGGGTCAGACAGGTATAGGGTCAGACAGGTAAAGGGTCAGACAGGTATAGGGTCAGACTGGTAAAGAGTCAGACGGGTAAAGGGTCAGACAGGTATAGCGTCAGACAGGTAAAGGGTCAGACAGGTAAAGGGTCAGACAGGTATAGGGTCAGACAGGTAAAGGGTCAGACAGGTATAGGGTCAGACAGCTAAAGGGTCAGACAGGTATAGGGTCAGACAGGTATAGGGTCAGACTGGTAAAGGGTCAGACAGCTAAAGGGTCAGACAGGTATAGGGTCAGACAGGTATAGGGTCAGACAGGTAAAGGGTCAGACAGGTAAAGGGTCAGACAGGTATAGGGTCAGACAGGTAAAGGGTCAGACGGGTAAAGGGTCAGACAGCTAAAGGGTCAGACAGGTAAAGGGTCAGACTGGTAAAGGGTCAGACAGGTATAGGGTCAGACAGGTATAGGGTCAGACAGGTAAAGGGTCAGACAGGTAAAGGGTCAGACAGGTAAAGGGTCAGACAGGTATAGGGTCAGACAGGTAAAGGGTCAGACGGGTAAAGGGTCAGACAGGTATAGGGTCAGACAGGTAAAGGGTCAGACAGGTAAAGGGTCAGACTGGTAAAGGGTCACTCTGATAAGACCCTGGCCTATGTGGTCCATGGTCTACCATGAACCCCTGAATCCTCTCTGAGGATCATTATTGTTTTCAGACCTGTCCGTGTATCAGATGTCCCTGGCTTTGAGTCAGTGCACGAACAAAAACCAATTCAGAACAAAACTGTAAAAATGACCAATTCAACAACAGCAGAGACCAGAATGAGAAAACAGAACTTAACCTAATAAAGCACCACTGGGTTCAAGCAGCTTTTGTCCACTAATTTATAAAATCAAGCAGGTTAAAAATGAACCTTGTGTTTTTAAAAACTATTTACACGATTTAGAAGCTTTGTTGTAGACTTATAATGTTCATGTTCTTTTATATCGGCTAAACTGTGCTCACAGCTCTTATTTGTGTCTGTGTTCATATTAAATCAGTCTCAGTGAATCCAAAGGAACTCTGTGTTGGTAAATGACAGTTGTTCAAATGGACAGGATTTCAGTTCTGTTCAACATGTTGATGCTCATATGAACTATGTTTTCACCTCAAAAATGTCCAATTTCACACAATTAATGCTATATTTTCATGTCACAAATGGACAAGTTCTATTTGAACTGAATTTACCTGAAAAACAAATCTTCTCTTCTTTTAGATTCCCCAGTTTTTCTTCCCAGATTCTCTCCTCCATATCACATGTTTTATTTGTACAGGTTCAAATCTGGAGTATGGTGCTGATCCATCCTGCTTCTGTTCCACCAATACATACATGAAGAATGGCACACAGCACTGTTTAAATCAACAGTTTTACAATAAGAAGCATTTTTGTACAGAAAGAACAATTCTATATTGTTCTTTCCTCTTTAGTCTGATGCTAAACTATCCAATAAATAATAGTGCTCCTAGTTTTTGCACAGGGATCATTAGTGTAAACGCTGACATGGCTGCAGAGCATCAGTATGATGGGATCCACAACAACCATGTCACATCCGTCCACTGACACATTTAGTGTTTTTGTGTCAGCTGGGATTGTTTTAGATCCACAATACCAACATTTATGAAGAAGAGCACAATTAGCAATAGGAAGTCTAGAAGTTTATTCCTAATAAAGTACTGGGACTGACCAGAGCATCATGGGTAATGTCACGTCCTTCCACCAGCAAAAGTTTTCACATCCACGTGCTATTCCAAATCCAATATTTATGAAAATAGAGCTTCCACTGTCAGAGAATATCAGTAGTCTGTGCACAAATGGATTAGCATTATTTACACACACTTCTAGGACTTTAGGACAACTGTTTTTTTTTTTTGACAAAAATGGACACTCATTTGACCCCTGAAGAAATTTTAGCCGATATACATTACATCTTAAGAGTAATGTTTTATAATATCACATAGCATTAGCAATTATTTTTACGCCAGTGGCTTTCCATCAAAATCCATTTGTGACCTGTTGTAAAAAGACATTATTTATCATAGAACAGCAACAGCCCTAATTTTTTAGATTGTATCAATAATCATAGATGTGTTAATATGTGTTAATATGGTATGAGGGTAATTCAGCCTCAAAAATTAATAACAAAGAATGACAGAATTTGCTGGTAATAAAATAACTCGATTCAAATCCAGACTAGTTTGTGGGACTAATCTGATCATAAATGAGTTTAATGCCTCTGACTTTCACTACATAGTTAAATAGGATCTGGTACAACAGCTTCAAGGCCAAGAGTTCACAGGAAAACGTCCCAAACAACAGTGGCTCTGTTGTTGTGGTGTAACCGGGCCAGCTGACAGGATTAGGTGAAACAGACCTGACCACAGACCCTGAAAGCTGCGTGACACAGCTTTTGTCACTCAGAACTGAGCCCTGAAGCCCACGTCCACCTGCAAAACACTAGAACGGAATGAAAAACACACACTGCGGTCCTCACACCCACCAGGACCAGCCTGGACTTTAGCATGACAATTACAACTGAAACGATTAATCACCTTAAACTCATTATAAAAGATGATTTGATTGCAGTTTTCCTGAATGGCATCTTCATTTCCTTAATTTCACGGTCACTAAACATTGGTTCCATTGTTGTGTTTCAAACGGATACTTATTGTGACGCACATGACGCCAGGATCAACACACAGTTGGATCCAAATGTGTTGAAGACTGCACATATAGTTTGTAGATGTCACTGGACTTTGTTGTTTATATCTATAATTTTATATATACTTTTATATGGTCGCTACTGTTGTTTAGGGGTGTGTATTGGCAAAAATCTGGCGATTCAATACAAATGACAATTTTAGGATCACAATACGATATATCACAATATATCATTATACTGTCAAAAAAGCAATTTTTCTTTGTTTCTTTTTTTTAAGATTATTTCCAGGAAGAATTGAATTACACCAGAAATACGTACAAATACTAAACACATTTTTATTTGATCAGAACAGGATCTAATGCTACATCACAACATTTTTCTAATTCTCCTCGTTTCCAAAGGAACTACCATCTGCCTCTCAGACAGTAAAAAGTGCTTTTAGGATGCTTCAAATAACCATTACTTAATAAAGCAGTGTTAAATAAGAATAAATAAAATATAAACAATAAAGAAAACCTAAAAACAAAAATGAACCTCCACAATATCTGCATTTGAATAAGTACCTAAAAATAAAATAATTAAAATATCGATACAGTACTTTTTAATATCGATACAGTATCGTGAAATCAAATATTGCAATATATTGCAGAACCGATATTTTCTTACTGTTGTTGTTATTTCTATATAGACACTATAAATAAATACTTATATAACCTTTTACTTTTATACTTTTGTGGTTGGTGTTTCAGTGGGTTCTGGAATAAAGGACAAGTTTTCTTTTTTCATGTCCATTTCACATCTTTACTGTAAATTTTTACACATTTTGTCTATTCAAACAGTCATTTAATCAAATCGAACTAAAACAATTGATAGATTAATCAATTGCAAAAATAACTGATAGCTCTATTTACAAGTAACTCAGTACAGAAGTGTCCACAGAAGTAAACAGAATGCCATAATACAGTCTTTAAGGATGAGAAATAATGCATTTACTTCATGCATTTAAGACATAGTATATAACATTTAGAGGAATCGCTCCAGTTATTTGATGATGCAAAATCTCATTGTGGACACAGTCCATGGACCTGGCCTGAAGAGGGTACAAGAGCTGGACTGACCCTATGTCCTCTCCACAGGAATAACTGTTTTTTTTGTCCATTCAAATAATCATTTAATCAAATTCAGCTGGTTCTGGACTAAAGCACAAGTTTGTCATTTTCATACATTTCTGTTTCACATTTTTACTGCACATTTTGACACATTTTGCTTATTTAAATACTCGTTTAATCGACTGGAAGAAAACAATCGATAGATTGTTCGATTACAAAAATACTTGATAGTTTGAGCTCTCAGTAGCTCCCAGTGCTATGTGACAGGCCCCTGGAGGACCAGTGTGGACTTAAACAGGCTAATACATGCATGGGGACAGGACGGAGCCTTAAAGGGACCACTGGACCCACAGTTAAAGGGACCACTGGACCCGGAGTTAAAGGGACCACTGGACCCACAGTTAAAGGGACCACTGGACCCAGAGTTAAAGGGGCCACTGGACCCAAAGTTAAAGGGGCCACTGGACCCGGAGTTAAAGGGACCACTGGACCCACAGTTAAAGGGACCACTGGACCCACAGTTAAAGGGACCACTGGACCCAAAGTTAAAGGGGCCACTGGACCCACAGTTAAAGGGACCACTGGACTCAGAGTTAAAGGGACCACTGGACCCACAGTTAAAGGGACCACTGGACCCACAGTTAAAGGGACCACTGGACCCAAAGTTAAAGGGACCACTGGACCCACAGTTAAAGGGACCACTGGACCCACAGTTAAAGGGACCACTGGACCCACAGTTAAAGGGGCCACTGGACCCAAAGTTAAAGGGACCACTGGACCCAAAGTTAAAGGGGCCACTGGACCCAGAGTTAAAGGGACCACTGGACCCGGAGTTAAAGGGGCCACTGGACCCACAGTTAAAGGGACCACTGGACCCAGGGTTCAACAACCTGTCAGAGTTTGCACCAGTCCAGTCCACACAAACAAAAAACAGCTGTTTGTTCAACAGGCTGACACTGTTCTGCATCAGTAAACCAGACTAAAACACAGACCAATAGAAAGACAAATGGAAACAGAATGTGGTAATAAACACTAGTGCAGGTCTTTAACACACTGTAGCTGTCATTAGTTAGGTTTTGCTAGCTGTTAGAGCTAACACATAAACCCTCAGTGTAGAGTTAGCAGGTCCACTACAACAGAAGGTAGTGTTAGCATGTCCACTAAAACATAAAATGTTAGCATGTGCATTAAAACATAAAATGTTAGCATGTCCACTAAAACATAAAATGTTAGCATGTGCATTAAAACATAAAATGTTAGCATGTGCATTAAAACATAAAATGTTAGCATGTCCACTCAAACAGAAGCAGGTCCACTAGTGGGTTCCACATTCTTTTCTCTGTTTCTACTCATCAGCTTCAGTTTAATGCACTTAAATGAATCGAACTAACTTCACTTGAACTTCTTCCACACAGTCACTGAAGTCCTGTTTAGACCCTACTCCACACAGGACCCCACTTCTAGCCCTTTTACCTGTTGTTGGTCCAGAGTCCAGACGTCCAGGTCCGTGTTGTGCCGAGTTCTGCTGCCCATCAGTGTGAGGCTGCGCCGTGGCAGGCGAGTGCACGTCCACACGGGAGCGCGCACACGGAAACTTCCACACTTAAAGGGATCTGCCTGGAGAAAAGTATTATAGACTGGAAGAGATGGATGAAGCCTGTATTTAAGGAAAACAGACAATAAAGTAAGGGGGGGGGGATGAAAGAAAGTAAATACAGTACAGTATTTAATAATGACAGTGAGGCCTGTTTGTTTATGGATAATATACTGATAAATCTGCTGGAATTATTGAAGAAAATAGTTGAATAGTTGAGTCTGTTTGTATGACTGCACTGCCATGAACATTTTGTTGTGTATAATTCAGTTACTGAGTTATGTATTTGTTGTGGTTCGATGCTAAAATTAGGAAAATAGTATAGTTTGATTCTTGTATTAAGTTTGTGATAAAGGTGTAAAAGCACTGAGGGGCAGGATTAAATCAGTTTATACTTCTTCCTACTCCTTTTCGACCATGCAATGTAGTCTATAGAGCTTTATAAATTACTATTATTTTTTATTGTTTGCCGTCTGCACAATTTTTATGCATGCGCATTTTTTTCTTGCACTTTATTCTGTTGCTGCCTTTATTATTGAATTTCCCCACTGTAGGATCAATAACCTCTCTAATCTCTAATCTAAATCAGTGTTGTTTCTGCATGAGCTGAAGGTTGTTGAGTGACTAAATCTGAGGGGTCATCACATGGATAATAGTATGGAGGAAAAAAAGTTTTGTTTTCACTTTGTGGTGACATATTGGATGATTTTTCATTTGAACATTCATTAAAATAAAGGCATGTGAGAAGTTCAGAGGGAAAAATGTCTATTTCATGGTGCTTCCTGTATGTCACAGAATAAAACTGTTGTCAACAACTTCTTTATTCTTGATCACTGTGATGGAGTTTAAATGCTTGTTCTATTATCCAGTATGTCAAATGTTCTCCTGCAAAATATCATAAGTTGTATTGGAGAATAAAGGTACAATTTTGACCAATAAAATGCAGTAGAATGTACAGAGTACCATAATATGTAAATACTTTACTTTCTACTGTAATATCTGTTGCTAAATCTCTATGAAACAAAATAATAAAAGATGTTATGAATCAGTGTGCAATTATGGATGTTCTTTTCACCACCACTGCTGATGAAAACCAATCGAATCAAGCAGAAATGATGTTTACAGATAAAATAAGACCAGTTTTATTCACAGTACTCTTATGCGATGTACATTTACCTTCTTTTCTGTCATTCTACTAAAATAGCCTTTAGTGTGCTTACATTAAACACTGATAAAGGACATTCTGTATGATGTTTTTGAGAGGTGACCAAATAAATAAAGGCTGCACCACTGACTCAAATAACTGTGAACTGAATGTGAACATTGTTGGAAACATGAAAATTCAAGTGCACGAGTCAATAATATGTATGTAACGTAGGTTTTTTTTATTTCACATATTTAAATGCAGAAATGGTACATGTTATATTTGTAAATTCATGCACATGCAGCAATTATGGATTAATTAAACCAGTCTAAAATCAGTCTGCTCATGGTAATTCTGTACTGATTAAAGCTCCAAATCACTCATTATAGTATTCTTATACATATGTAAAACATGACATGTATTGGGATGTACACGGCATTTGCCTTTAAAGTACTCAACATCATCTTATTTGGTGACAAATCAGACACTGGCATACAGTACAATACATATTACTTGTAAAAAACAACAACATTGTTTTGGTGAATCATCTTTGGACACAACATTGTAATGGTCTCACGGTTTGAGTTGATGATCATCCTGGAAAATGGAAACAGTTTTTGGAATAAATTCTGGCATAGTCAACATTTAACTCTGAGCTGACTGATCTCCAGCATCTTAACCCATAAAGACCCAAACATCCACCATCGACTAGAACCATCTACTGATCTAAACTGTTGAATACTTGTTGATTAAACTAATCCTGTCAATACATGTCAATAATTGGTGCAAAATACAGTTCTTCATCTTTTCATGGTCATCAGATATGACCCGTTTGGACGTTCAGAGGCTCTGTAGTTACCGTGGAAACACCATCATCTTCTACAACAGGGGTTCTCAAAGTAGAGGTCGCAAGTTGATTTTCAGAAATCTTTTTAAGTAATCCCTGAGGTAGGTATGACAGATTAAGGGCATTATTGTTGCACTTACACTTCGAAGGAAGGAAATGTGCTCTATGAATTTCAATAAACACAGGAAGTGCTTTTTACTTTACATCAGCCAAACTTTCATTAATGGTGCATGAACAGCAGCATAACAGCGACAAACAGGTTCGGCATTGTTCAGTTTACAGGTTTGACTAATGGTGTCACATTAATAAAAATAAACAAACATAAAAAGGCCAATAAGTGTGGCAAAACAGACACATTTACCTAAAAAAAATTAACCCCCCCCCCCCCCCCCCCCCCCCCGCACATGAAACAGAACACAATGAGTAAAATACCCAGTACCCACAATGCAATGCAGCAAATATGCCACAGTATCATTGCATGAGTCCTGTGTGCACATTTTTTTTTAATGTTTCAGTCACTTCAGGGATAATAGGGGTCACCAGGTCACAAGTTTTGGGGCGGCCTTGGCTCAGATGGTAGAGCTGGTTGTCCAGTAACCAAAGGGTTGACGGTTTGAATCCCGCTCTGTCCATGTGCTGTTGTGTCCTTGGGCAAGACAGGGCAGTTGTGGCTACAGATGTAGTTTACCACCACCAGAGGGAGAATGTGAGAGCAATTGAATAATGGATCCTCTGTATGCGCTTTGAGTATGAGTTCATAGAAAAGCACTATATAAAATCTAATCTATAATTATTGGGAACCCCTGGTCTACAACACTGATTCACCAGTAAAACCCATGGAGTTGGATCAATGACAGTGGACGGACACACTGGGTTTATGTTCAGTTAATAATATCTTTAATGGAAAAAGTCATGTTTTCTCTGTTTTTGATATAATAACCCTTAACTTTAATCTGAGCTTTTATGAACATCTACATGATCAGGGAATTAAATTCAGGAAAATACATGATTTCCACTGAAAAATGCAAAATAAACAAGATAATATTACAATAAATGGTGATAAATCCCTTAAAAAATATTAAATATCGAGAAAAAACTAATTGGGAGCTGCCACAAAAGTAGCACTGGGTCTTTATGGGTTAAATAAATGTTCCTATAAAAGTATGAAACCATAGCTGGTAGCAGGCACAGGTCCAGGTTTGTATACTCACAAAACAGAAGCTGCTTTATTCACTCCAAACCACTTTATGGAAATAGTTTCTAGTCCAGCTCAGACACAAATGTTGCACCAGTGAATCCCTTTTAAGCCTTTAAAAAAAAAGAAAAAAAAAAAGACAAAATCCAGTTTAAATTTCACTCTTTTTACCAACTGAATATGTGGACTAAAAGGTAGAGAGTGAACTTTATCAGGGGAAAGTGCTTTACAATGCACTGACCAAAAGAACAGCTTAAACCAATAGATTTACATTGATAAGTCTTTATTTAAGTATAGCTTTAGGTAAATGTGGACTCGGGTCACTCCCTTTAAACAAACAAAAACAGATTTATGAGTGGACAAATATGAATGAGCACAGACATATTATAAATGTGTCAGAGGTAGAACAATAAAATCAGCTGATAACCTTAATCACAGAGATTCCAGTTTATCAGAAACTGTTTTTAAAGTCTCCTAAAGCCAGAGGCATTTACAACGTGGGCGGTTACAAGAGGTTCCAACTGGAATAAAACCTAGAGAGTGATTTGGCAAAACACAACTGTCAGAACAAATGGTCCAAATGGAAGGGGATCCACATGAGTATTTAAACCATGAACTGTACATGTGGTAAACCAGGGGTCCTGCAGGTTTCTACAAGTCACATTAAGACCTTTAAAGACCACTTAGAACAGGACTCTCAAACTCATTTTCTTTCAGGTTCCACATTCAGCCCGATTTGATCTCCAGTGGGCCGGACCAGTAAAATAATAGCATAATAACCTATAAATAATGACAACTCCAAATTTGTGTCTTTGTTTTAGTGCAAAAAAAACTCATTAAATTATGAAAATACTTACTTTTATAAACTATCCAAACAAAAAAGATGCGAATAACCTGAAAAAACTGAAATTTCTTAAGTAAAATAAGTGCAATTTTAACAATAATATGCTTCAACTTAATCATTTCTACATATTCATTATGGATCGGATCTACAAAGACACTAAACACTGAGGAACAGGTAGAAAATTGTTAGAATTGTGCTGAATTTTCTTTAGACATTTCAGGTTGTTCATATTTGTTCAGGTTATTCACATTTTACTGTTACAGGATAGTTTGTAAATGTAAATATTTTCATAATTTAATGTTATTTTTGCATGAAAACAAAGACAAAAATTTGAAGTTGTCATTATTTACAGGCATAATGTAATATTTTTTTCACATCAAACTGAGAAGAAAATATGTTTTGTAGGTTATTATATTATTATTTGACTGTAGATCATACTGGTCTATATGTGGAACCTGAACTAAAATGAGTTCCACAGCCTTGACTGTGGAATTTTTGCACTTGACAAATTCATCCCACGGGCTGCACTGGAACCTTTGGGGGGGCGCATTTGGCCCCCGGGCCGCATGTTTGAGACCAGTTCACCCCTTGGCCCTCCCCTTTGGCCCTTGCACTTGGCACTATCCTCTGAAACGGAGTTGCCTCCAATAACAAACTAAGGTTGAAATTTAGAATGTCAGAGTATTTCTATGAGTGAACTATAAAGGGTTAAAGAGGGAGGGGTGTCTAATCTATTCATGTATCACCTCAGTCTGTTTGCATGGATGAAAAAAAGAAAAGTTCCATTTCTGGTGAGTTGGTTCTGGAAGTGAACAACAATGAACTGAAACCATGAGCACCGCTGCTGTGGTTATTTAACATAGGTTATTTAGCATTTAGTATTTACCACTACTGGTTAAAAACTGTTTTCTTTTACAACATAAACAAATGCCAAGTGATGAGAACATAGGATGTAACACTGGAGCTAAATAAAAACGCTAAGCAAGTATCTAAGCAACTGTTAGTTGATAAACCAAGCAATTTCTGTCATGAAATTAAATAAACTGGACAAAAATTTAGATTTTTTATGTTTAAAGACAAATTTGCATTCTCTCCCACAGATGCATACCAACAAAGCTAAATCATGAATTGCCCTGACACCTACATTTTCTTCATACTTCTCCACCACCAAAACAATGTTTGCTATTTACCGTTAGTCAGGGACAGAACAGTAAAATGTTAATTACAGCCAGCAGGACAGCATTAATGGATAAACGTGATTTCCTTCTTTTCTAATGAGTTAGCAGTTTCTCCTCCTACTCGTCGGTACCTCAGACACAGTGTCTTCTACTGTGTCTTCGTCTTCTTCTCCACTGTCCTCACAAACTTGTGGATGTCCTCAGCCAACAGCTGAGGCTCTTCCATGGCTGCGAAGTGGCCACCCCGAGCCATGAGTGTGTAGGACACCAGGTTATGGTACTTCTGTTGGACCCACAGCTTCGGCATGTGCATCACCTCATTGGGGAAGCAGGCGAACCCGGTGGGAACGACCACTGGAATTCTGGGAAACAGAAGATGGTGTGTTTTTATCAGAACTGAGGACGAGGATTCATACTAAAATCCTGAAATTCCTAACCCAAGAGTTGAAATCTAAAATATGTAAGAAAAGTTTGGTAGGCAAACCCTTTAAGAATAGAATAGAATAGAATAGAATAGAATAGAATAGAATAGAATAGAATAGAATAGACCTTTATTGTCTCTTCTATTCAGCAAAAACACTTTGTGCAAAAAAAGACTAAAAATATCACACAAAGTACTATAGTAAATGTAGGCATGTGCAGAAAGGTACAGGATAAAATATAAAATGTACACATACTACTAAAGTACTATTAAAACTACTGAAATATACACAATCTAATTCTATACTACAGAGGAGAAATATGTACAACAAATAAGAATATATACAGGTAATATAGGATATATATGGGTAATATAGGATATAGGATATATACAAGTAATATAAGATATACTATACTGGTAATATAGGATATATATAGGTAATATATAGAACATATACAGGTAATTTAGGATATATACAGGTAATATAAGATATACTATACAGGTAATATAAGATATATACAGGTAATATAAGATATACTATACAGGTAATATAGGATATATACAGGTAGTATATGATATATATGGGTAATATAAGATATACTATACAGGAAATATAGGATATATACAGGTAATATAGGATGTATACAGGCAATATAGCAGTGGTTCTTAACCTTGCTGGAGGTACTGAACCCCACCAGTTTCATATGCGCATTCACCGAACCCTTCTTCATTAAAAAACAAAATGTGATTTTTTTCAAATTCAAGACACAGGTATATGTTTTACTGGTGCACAAAATGAACCGTGCATTAACATCACTGTGCTCAAAGAAAAAACCAATACAGTGCATGAACTCACAACAAATTCCATACCTTTTCACAAAGACATGACCTTTTTTAATACTACCACACTGAAATGGTTTTCATTTTTAACCTTGTGATCACCTGCAGCCAGTGATGGCCAAGCAGGGCGTGTCATCACCAATCAGATGGAGGCCGTCAGGTCAACCCGGTGTTCGTTTCATCTCGCTCCGAACTTTCCGAACCATGCAATTTTGACATAAAAAAAGATAATTGCATGTAGTGTATAAAAAAGTTCTCGTTATCCTCCTTCAGTATTTTTGTGATCGTTGTTTTATTACGGCACTAGCTCGGCTTTAGCGTAATACGATTTCTCCATCCGCGACGGTGCGTCGGTTGTCACATGATTGTAACTGACCAATGCGGTGACCTAAAAATGTAAACAAACGCTACACATGGCTGCCTCTGTGGTTAACAGGAAGTAGCAAAAGTCATAACAACGTTGTGGAAAATACTCAAATAATTCATCATCAGACGAGTGGAAGGGATTATAAATACTTCCGGATGTGTTGTAGTGCTATAAGCAACAACAATACACCACGTATATTGGATGTCAATCAGAGAAAGAGTCTCCGAAGCCGTTTGTTTACATACACAGACCTAGCCCGACACACACACCCGACTAATGAGTCCAGTGTGTGTCTTGACCTCCGCCGAGCCCCTGAGACTGACTCACCGAACCCCTAGGGTTCGATCGAACCCAGGTTAAGAACCACTGCAATATAGGATACATACAGGTAATATGGGATATACTACACAGGTAATATGTAGGATATATACAGGTAATATAGGATATATACAGATAATATAGGATATATACAGATAATATAGGATATATACAGATAATATAGGATATATACAGGTAATATGGGATATACTACACAGGTAATATAGGATATATACAAGGTAAGATTAAGAAAACCAAGTGCATGTGTTGTGACTTAACACTGTGTCTGTCATTTACTTAGTGTGGGGCGGGGCCAGGCCGTGGCCTACGTTCTCTTTGTAGAACCTCATGGAGGAGACGATACAACCAGACGTCCAGTAGATCATGATGTTCGTCAGCAGGTCGTCAAGAGAGAACTTCCTAAAAGACAAGGTTAGTGAGACTGAAGCTGTAACGAGGAGCTTTAGGATCCACTGTACATTCACTGTAAACTCTGAGTTCAGAATAAAAACAGCCTTATAATGTGTTTACATATGACATAACACAGAGTAAAGCAATGAAAACTGTGTGTTTGACCTGGTGAGTCCTCCGTCCTCCAGGTTCCTGAAGTCAAAGTTTGTCGCTGTGGAGAACTTCTCCAGAATGTAGGCAGCCAGACCCACTGGAGAATCATTCAGCCCCCGACCTGACAGCGTCCCAACCACAGATAATAATGCAGAGTACTTCAGAAAGGTGTGTTTGTTTACACAGTTCAATTTATTTCTTTGTATGTTTGTTAAAAGTTTAGCAGCAAAACTACTGGTTGAATGGGCTTTATGCACAGCCCACTACTTCCTGAACTTAAAGCAGCTCCTTTGTTTCCTGTCTTTCATTATTGGACACAATGATTAATCCAGGTGTGTCTGCTATTTTCTGTTGTGACTACTGTGGTCACACACACCTGCATTAATCATTGTGTCCAATAATGAGAGACAGGAAACAAAGGAGCTGCTTTAAGTTCAGGAAGTAGTGGGCTGTGCATAGAGCCCATTCATACTAAACTGGGTTTATAGATCGCCAGTGACCCAGAATAGATGTGATTACATTCTGGGAAGAGTAGGTTAAAGTTCATTTTTTAAAATTTTTAAAATATTTTTTTTTACCCATTTACTTATACTGGACCAAATTTGTCTACGCTGACATCAGCACACATATAGACATGATGACATCAGCTGGATCAATGTCAAAATAAGCTACAATACATGTGAGGGGTGGGGTTTGTTGCACCTGGAACCACTTGTTTCTTGTCATTTCATTCCAGTCTACAAACAGAGGTTGAAGTGCAAAAAAAACAAAAAAAAATGTGGTGCCAGGTACAACAAACCCCGCCCCTCGAATGTACTGTAGCTTAGTTTGGCATCAATCCAGCTGATGTCATCATGTCTATCTGAGTGCTAATGTCAGCATAGCAATTGCCTCTATGTATGGGCCAAGTCTGAAGTAAATTGAAGCAAAATTGATGTTTTTATAGACAGGAAATTTCACCCACTATAAGTAAATGGGAGAAAAAAAGATGAAAAAAATTCATTAAAAATTTGAACTTTGACCTACTTTTCCCACAATGCAATCACATCTATTCTTGGTCACTGGCAATCTATAAACCAAACTTGGTATGAATTTAACCAATAGTTTTGCTGCTACAGACATTTGAAATTTCACCCATTATAAGTAAATGAGTCTGGTTTTGACCAACTCTATATATAAAGTGTCATGTGATAACTTTTTTGTGATCTGGCGCTATATAAATAAAATTTGATTGGTTGAGTGATTTAATTGGTTTTCCCCTGTAAGTCGCTTTGGAAAAAAGCATCTGCCAAATGCATAAACATAAACAGAAGCATAAATGGGAGAAAAAAAGATTTTAAAAATTTCTAAAAAATTTGAACTTTGACCTTCGTTTACCAAAATGTAATGAGATCTATTCTGGGTCACTGGTAATCTATAAACCATATTTGGTATGAATTCAATCAACAGTTTTGCTGCTAGAGCGTTAACAATCAAACAAACCCAACCAAAAACAATAACTACTGATTACTTTGATCATTTAAAGATTTCTGGAGATGATATAGTTGTGATCTTAAAGTGTCAGATTAAATGACAAAAGTGAAATATTTGATCTGAGCAGACTTTGGTTAACAGAGTAACCGATCCTTTTAACAGATGTCCGTTCAGTTCTTACCGGCTGTGTCAGGCTTTGTGGCCTGGATGTGCATGTATCCAGACTCTTTGATGGACTCCACCACCAGTTTGTCCATAAAGGGGTAGAGTCTCTGAATGTCCAGGTCAGTGAAGCCGAACGGTTTGGGGAAGTGACGGCCGAACATGATGGATAAAGTCACGATCAGTCCTCCCATCGTTACCGATGCAAAATTCAAATGTAAGCCTGTAACCATCCTGAAAAGTGTAACAAAAAGCATCAAAACCACAATACGGTCATTTTAATACATACAGTAAAGTATTAATTTCATCATGTTTGTAGCTGCCATTGAAATATGTGTCTGTTCATTTAAATATTTAATATGTATGTACTTTTTTTGTTTGGTTATGCACTTTGCACCTACAGGGTGGGGAAGCAAAATTTACAATATTTTGAGGCAGGGATTGAAAGACAGTGTATGACCAATTAGTTTATTGAAAGTCATGAGAATTTATTTGCCACAAGAAAATTTCCATAATAGAAAATGTTTTTATTCTATGTGTCCTCCTTCTTTCTCAATAACTGCCTTCACACGCTTCCTGAAACTTGCGCAAGTGTTCCTCAAATATTCGGGTGACAACTTCTCCCATTCTTCTTTAATAGTATCTTTAAGAAAGGCCACATTACTGTGTGATGTTCTATTGGTAGCATGTTCTAAAACGCCCCAAATAACAGAATCCAGAGGGTTTAGATCTGGGCTAGAAGGCGGACATAAACATAATTCCCAAAAATTGCTCAAGTTGGATTTGTTGCTGTTGTCAACAAGTGTTTTGGTGTTCTTGTGTAAGATTTTAACTTCAAATCATATTTTACTGCATTTCTAACGGTCTTGTTGTCTACCTCAAGTTCAATTGCCATTTTTCTCATGGATTTGGTTGGATCCTTTAGGATTTTGGATTTGAGAGCTTTAATAAAAGCTTTGGTACGTTTTTTGTTGCTTCCTCCGCTTCCAGACTTTCTCGTAATAGTTTTGCTCATAGTCATTCTTTAGAGACCATCTGACAGGTTAGTGCTGCTAAATGACCCACATTTTTACTTTTAAATTATTTTTTGCTTTAGTTGGACCATAAGGGATTATCCAAAACAAGGAGCTACTTTATATTAAAATAAATGTGGGAATGGCAATCAGTTAGTTCGCTCTCTGACGGGACATTACTGTGTTTTGACCCTCTGATATATGTTGTGTCATATGTTATTTCAGTTTTTCACGGTGGTTTGGTGTTTGAAAGCTGAGAAATAAACCAAAACACTCATCAACCGTCAGTCGGAGTGTGGCTTTCTTCTCTAGCCAGAACTGAAGGTTTAGGAGCAGCTCCAGTGTTCATCTATGAGTCACTTGTGTTTGCGTCTTACTTGGGCTCCAGCTGAGCCATGTTGGTGGTGACCTGCCAGCCCCAGTCTCCTCCCTGAGCGTAGAAGTGCTGGAAGCCAAGACGCTTCATCAGTTTGATGAAGATACGAGCTGCACAGACTGTATCAAAACCTGTTCACACAGACGAACAAAGAGACACAGGAAGTAGGTTTGGAGTGTTATGTCTTTCAACAGCAGAGTGTCAGTAGACTTAAACTGCATATGTCACATTTCCTTAACCTAAGGAAGCAAGAAAAATGTTTCAGGTTATTTCACTCTGATCTACAATAATTATAGTCCATGTAGTGGTTAAAAGCTGCGCCATGGAGCTAGCCCCCATACTACACTCACTCTTGTGCCAATCATACCGGACTGCCACAATACCCACACTATGGAAAACTGCAACCATAATCCCAATACCGAAAAAACCCAGACCCACAGAACTCAACCACTACCGCCCCATAGCCCTCACGTCCATAATAATGAAGTGCCTGGAGAAACTACTGCTGAACATCATCCTTCCACTTGTCACCCCACACCTGGACCCCCTCCAATTTGCCTATAAGGCTAAAAGAGGCACTGAAGACGCTGTGGCCTGCCTGCTGCACCTCCTCCTCCAGCACCTGGACTCCCCAGGCAACTTTGCCAGGATCCTCTTGTGGACTTCAGTTCCGCCTTCAACTCCCTGCAGAAGCATCTACTGATCCAGAAACTACATCATCTCAACATCCCCCCTCAGCTGATCCATCTCACCCATAACTTCCTCACCGACAGACTGCAAGCAGTAAGGGTGGGCTCAACCACATCCCCTGTACTCACCATCAACACCGGGGTCCCACAGGGATGTGTGTTGAGCCCTTTCCTGTATGTACTTTACACCAATGACTGCCGCAGCATCTCACTCGCCACAACATACCTAAAATACTCAGACCACACAGCCATCCTTGCACTTCTCTCCGACAATCAATCCACTCTGGAGTACCACAACACAGTCACCCACTTCACCAAGCTATGCACAGACAGTTATCTGGAGATCAATGTCAACAAGACCAAGGAACTATGGTTTAACCCCCCCTCACCCCAGGATCCCATTATCATAAACACACAAACAGTTGAGTCAGTTGACACCTTCAAATATCTAGGAATAACTCTGGACAATAAACTCACCTTCGATCAGCACACCACAGACATTCAAAAAAAGAGCCAACAAAGACTGTCAGCCATCCGCAAACTTAAAGGATTACATGTTGCACCCCACCTCCTGTTGTCACTCTACAAAAGTATCATCCAACCCATCCTCCTGTACTGCTCCACATGTTTTTACACCATGCTTTCCATCACTAACCGAGCCAAATTCACACGTATCACAAATACAGCTGCTAAAATCATCGGCCTCCCCACACCCAATCTCACAGAACTAAATAACAGATCCATCACCCGAATGGCAAACACAATAGTCCAGGAGATCAGGCACCCATTACACCGCTACTTCATCCCACTACCCTCAAGACGCAGGTACAGGACATTAAAATTCAGGAGGGCCCGTCTTGGGAAAAGCCTGATCCCCGCAGCCATAGCCGCCCTAAACACCAGGCCCCGCTGACAGGCTGACCAGTCTACAACTGTCACTCCATCAATGTCTCTTTTCGTTATGTCTGCCCCTACTGTTGTTGTTGTTATCTGTGTTGTATAATGTTACTGTCTTTTTTCTTGTAATGTTATGTTATCTTTTTCTTGTATGTTATGTAATGTCTTTTTCTTGTAATGTTTCAGTCAGTGAAGACGAATTTCCCCACGGGGACCAATAAATTAAATCAAATCAAATCAGTAGACAGTAATTCTCTGGGTGTTTGGTCATTTATCCATCTGTAATTTCCCAGTTAAGTACATCTATACTCAGTGCCAATGAAAACACAACACTTGAATGTGTTGTATTGTTCCTGAGCTGCATCAGTACGTTTACGTTTCACCTGTATAAGATAATCTCAGACAATTTCTTAACAACCTGAGACGGGTTGAGCTATTGTCACGCTTGAATGAACTTGAATGTCTCCATTCATAAGACTTGTTTTTCTCATCGCTCAGCAATGAACTGCTCAACTTAAGGAATTGTGGTCAGTTCAGGAGTGGTCATGTTCTGTATATAAAGGCAAACTGAAAAGCAGGAAAATCATTTGCAATAACTCAGCGATGCCTAGACTGACACGTGACCACAGATGCCATGCTATGGGGCTCCTGGAGGCCGGAATCTCTGCTCGGCAGGTGGCATGCAATGTGTCCGCCATAGTCAGGATGCAACAGAGGCATGAAGAAACTGGTTAAACTGCAGACAGACCTGGACGAGCACGTGTGACCACGCCACAGCAGGATGGCTACATTGAGCTGCAGCACCTCCAGGACCGCTGTGTGACTTTTGGTTTTGGGGGTCCTTGAGTTTCTTTCTTTATCCTTATTTTTTGTCAACAAATTTGGATGTGATTTTTTATTTTTACTGTATAGAAATGGCCTATGATTAATTCCAAAGAGCTGATGGAATAAAAATCCTCATCGATTTAAAAAAAATATAAGAATCTTCAAGTGTTGCACTTTCATTGGCACTGAGTCTATCTATCTATCTATCTATCTATCTATCTATCTATCTATCTATCTATCTATCTATCTATCTATCTATCTATCTATCTATCTATCTATCTATCTATCTATCCACTGCCTCATCTCTTTCAAAAAGTCTCAGATTTGAAGATATTAAAGGAAATGGCAAAAAAAATAAAAAATAAAAAAGCATTCCAAATTTTGCAGAATGTTTTTGTTCACTTACCTGAGTTTTTTTTTTTTTTTTTTTTTTATAAACAGTAAATGTGCATGAGGGAAAGTCAATGCATATTTTCTGATCAATTCTGATGTGGCAGACATTAAACCCAAGTAACTGATTAGCTGACTGATCACTCATTGAGCATTAGCATCTCTGACAGTGTGAAAACATGGCCTATAAGCAGTGTTTTTCAACCTTGGGGTCGGGACCCCTCGTAGGGTCGCCTGGAATTCAAATGGGGTCGCCTGAAATTTATAGTAATTGATAAAAAAAAAAAAAAAAAAAAAAACTTACTAATTAAAATATGTGTCGAGTTGAGAGAGACAATCACAATCCATATAAGTCATGACAAACTGTGAGTGTGAAACTGCAGCACTGTGGTTCTGTTTATCTGTGGTTCTGTTTATCTGTGGTTCTGTTTATCTGTCAAATGTTCACTGTGGTCAGTTTCAGATGCTGCAGCTCTTTCATAATTCATAGTTTCAGTTCTTGTTTGTTCAGTATTAATCACAGCTGGACTGACTGTAAATATTTTGACCAAGGAAAATCCAAGTCTCCCTTTGTGCAGTCATCTACACCTGGATTTACTGCCTCCGTCCACAATAATATACATTATATAGACTAAATGTCATCTAAAATTAATGTTTATTTGCAAAATAGCGTAGCAAACTATTACATGATCAGAAAAAAATTAAATAAATTAATTCAGACATTTAAAAAGTCTTTGTTTTAAATGTCTGGGGTTGCCAGAAGTTTGTGATGTTAAAATGGGGTCACGAGCCAAAAAAGGTTGGAAACCATTGGCCTATAGTGTCAGATGATGAGACATTACCAGTTTGGATGGCTGTAAGTTATTCACTGTTTATACAATTGGAAAAATTCCAGCAGTTTCTGAAACCTGAGACATTGCGCTTTATAGGCTTTATTGGGTAATTACGGTAATTTCACTCATGCCTGTACTAGAAGCTGGAGAAGAAGCCGTTTTTAGCAGAATTATAACATGCAGTATATTGTAAATGAGTGCTAGATTTTGAAAGATCTGGAAAAAAAAGCACTCTGGAAAAATGGGCAAACGGACTCAGTCATTTCCTAACCTTTTATTTAGTCAAAATAAGAAAAAAAAGCCCAGGTGGATCATTTGGATCATTTTAGGCTTAGGATTTAAGGGGTTAATGTAGAATTTTCAAATACACTGAGTAAAACTATAAACGCCCCATGTACAGAACTTGTGTAACATGAAACGCACGGCCTAAAATGAGCTCATGATGTCTTATAATTGTAAAACATGAAGATGAACAGAACACAATGTGTCGCTCTACGGGAGGCCGTTGGTGGACACACAACATATTAAGTGGTGATTTGTTTCAACCGTGTCCACATGAATGTCCCTGAATGCCACACAACGGACACTAATAGATTGTGCGACATCTAATTCTATTAAAAATATAAAGTGTCGCATGGGGCGGTTACATTTTTGTTCAGTGTATATTATAGATCAGGGGTCTCAAACATGCGGCCCGGGGGCCAAATACAGCCCACCAAAGGTTCCAAACCGGCCCGTGAGATGAATTTGCAAAGTGCAAAAATTCCACAGTCAAGGCTGTGGAACTCATTTTAGTTCAGGTTCCACATACAGACCAATCTGATCTACAGTCAAATAATAACAGCAGAAGAACCTACAAAAAAGAATGACTTTATATTTTCATCTTTGTTTGGTGTGGAAAAAATTGCTAATATTACACTATGCCTATAAATAATGACAACTTCAAATTTTTCTTTGTTTTAGTGCAAAAAATAGCATTAAATTATGAAAATATTTACATTTACAAACTATCCTGTAACAATAAAATGTGAATAACCTGAACAAATATGAACAACCTGAAATGTCTAAAGAAAATTAAGCATAATTTTAACAATTTTCTGCCTGTTCCTCAGTGTTTAGTGTCTTTGTAGATCCAATCCATAATGAACGTTGCGTAAATGATAAGTTGAGGCATAATATTGTTAAAACTGCACTGATTTTTCATAAGAAATTTCAGTTTTTTTCAGGTTATACACATCTTTTTTGTTATAAAAGTAAGGATTTTCATAATTGAATGGGGGGGTTTTGCACTAAAACAAAGACAAAAATTCGGAGTTGTCATTATTTATAGGTTATTATGCTATTATTTTCCTGGTCTGGCCCACTGGAGATCAAATCAGGCTGAAAGTGGAACTTGAAAGAAAATGAGTTTGAGAGCCCTGTTATAGATGTTTTGTAAACCCATACATCATCATGTACATACTTGCACATGTTTTCCTCATATTTGGGCTCCAGACGTCCCAGACCTACCTTTCTTATGTGGTGCTTCAGAAAAGCCGTATCCAGGTATGGAGGGACAGACCACCTCAAACACACAGTCACCTGGATCTGATGGTTCTGTCAGCAGAGGGATGATCCCAAAGAACTCATAGAAGGATCCAGGCCAACCATGAACCATGATCAGAGGGATCACTGCAGACCCCTGTGGGACCCTCTGGGGTTTGATGTGCATATAGTGGACATCAATGCCTGACAGGGATCAAATATGACAGATCAGAATGATGTAATATGTATATGTAAATAATATAGAATCACAATGTAAATATGGAAATAATATTGGATTTTAATTCTAATTCTATGTTTACATAAAAACATTTCTTATTTTTCTCTTTATATTTCATTTTTCACTTGTTTGTTGTCTTTTTCTCTGCACTTGCTTGTTGTATGTTGCTGCTGTTAACTGTGAGATTTCCCCACAGTGGGATAAATAAAGTCACATTTTATCTTATCTTATCATCAGTAGAGTATATTCCAGAGCTGCAGCTTCTTCACCTTCTATGTTGGTTTTAAAATGAGGATACTGGTTGAGTTTGTCCACTTGTTTCCTCCAGTCAAAGTCATTTCTCCAGTAGGACACCACCTTCTGCAGGCACTGGGAGTTGAAACCATAATGAAACTGACTGTCCTCCAGTGACGCCACAGGTCGAGTCTGGTCTATCCTTCTGTAGAGGTCCTGACAGATTAAAAAAAAAAAAAGGACACATATGTTTGTGTGTTACCAGTTACCTCTACTGATGTCTGTGCTCTGCTGTTTTATCGACATCACAGTTAATAAAGTGGAAATCTGACCTCCAGTTCTTCATCACTGGTGGAGATTTTAAAGGGTCGTACTGAGATGTCCTCCTCTCCATCGGGGGGCGCTCCAACCCCCCACCAGCCATCTTTGGTCTTCAGGACCTGGCTCCTGCGCTTCTGAACCAGGAAGTAGATCACTCCTCCTATCACTATGGCAACCAGCACCTCTGTAAACATGGTGCCGAGTGTCTGAACCGGGATGAGTGGAAGGACAAACAGTGGACAGGAGCTGGAATGAGACAGATGGACGAGGAAAAGATGTCTGACAAATGACACATTTAACAGAACATGACCGCCTAATTTAGGACCCACTGACCAGAGACCCTTTAATTTGGACCATGTGACAAACTTATTCTCATTATTAGTCTGACCTTAAGGATATTATTGGGGAATATTTACTTGTATTAGTGACAGTAAGAGACAGACTGGTAAAGGGTCAGAAAGGTAAAGGGTCAGACTGGTAAAGGGTCAGACAGGTATAGGGTCAGACAGGTAAAGGGTCAGACTGGTAAGGGGTCAGACTGGTAAAGGGTCAGACTGGTAAAGGGTCAGACTGGTAAAGGGTCAGACAGGTATAGGGTCAGACAGGTAAAGGGTCAGACTGGTAAGGGGTCAGACAGGTAAAGGGTCAGACAGGTAAGACCCTGGCCTATGTGGTCCATGGTCTACCATGAACCCCTGAATCCTCTCTGAGGATCATTATTGTTTATAGACCTGTCCGTGTATCAGATGTCCCTGGCTTTGAGTCAGTGCACGAACAAAAACCAATTCAGAACAAAACTGTAAAAATGACCAATTCAACAACAGCAGAGACCAGAACAGTGGTTCTTAACCTTGCTGGAGGTACTGAACCCCACCAGTTTCATATGCGCATTCACCGAACCCTTCTTCATTAAAAAACAAAATGTGATTTTTTTCAAATTCAAGACACAGGCATATGTTTTACTGGTGCACAAAATGAACCGTGCATTAACATCACTGTGTTCAAAGAAAAAAACAATACAGTGCATGAACTCACAACAAATTCCATACCTTTTCACAAAGACATGACCTTTTTTAATACTACCACACTGAAATGGTTTTCATTTTTAACCTTGTGATCACCTGCAGCCAGTGATGGCCAAGCAGGGCGTGTCATCACCAATCAGATGGAGGCCGTCAGGTCAACCCGGTGTTCGTTTCATCTCGCTCCGAACTTTCCGAACCATGCAATTTTGACATAAAAAAAGATAATTGCATGTAGTGTATAAAAAAAGTTCTCGTTATCCTCCTTCAGTATTTTTGTGATCGTTGTTTTATTACGGCACTAGCTCGGCTTTAGCGTAATACAATTTCTCCATCCGCGACGGTGTGTTGGTTGTCACATGATTGTAACTGACCAGTGCGGTGACCTAAAAATGTAAACAAACGCTACACATGGCTGCCTCTGTGGTTAACAGGAAGTAGCAAAAGTCATAACAACGTTGTGGAAAATACTCAAATAATTCATCATCAGACGAGTGGAAGGGATTATAAACACTTCCGGATGTGTTGTAGTGCTATAAGCAACAACAATACACCACGTATATTGGATGTCAATCAGAGAAAGAGTCTCCGAAGCCGTTTGTTTACATACACAGACCTAGCCCGACACACACACCCGACTAATGAGTCCAGTGTGTGTCTTGACCTCCGCCGAACCCCTGAGACTGACTCACCGAACCCCTAGGGTTCGATCGAACCCAGGTTAAGAACCACTGGACCAGAATGAGAAAACAGAACTTAACCTAATAAAGCACCACTGGGTTCAAGCAGCTGGGTCATTCCATGTCAAATTACCCAAAAAAAAAGACATTTTAAACCCCACCTCCTCCAAATTCAATGAAAATTGGTTTATAGGTAAATCCTAGCCAGAAAAGCCAAATTTTCAAATTTTAGCAAAATCGCACCAACGGTTTTTGAGATATCACCATTTCTTTTTTTTTTTTTTACTTTTTCACGAAAAAGGGCATGGCCGCCAAATTTTAAAGTGCTGTATCTCGGCAACCAGTGGTCCGATTTTCAAAAATAAAGTATATTTGTGAAGGGGAGACCATAAGGAATCTAAGTACATCATTACTTTTATCTTTTAAGTGATATATCTCATCATGACCTTTTGACCTATATTTTGACCTTGAAATTGACAATTTGGGACAAATGACCCCGCGACGACTTTTCCTGAAAATTGTAGCCCAACATGTTGCCTACAACATATAAAGAAATTGGAGAGGTAATATTTTTCATTTTGAAGCAATATCAATTAGAATGAGACATACTTGCCACTAAAATGATCATCCCTGTATTCTGTGTACATAAACCATGTATTATCCATGTACATCACATATTCACAAAGTCAAGAGAAGATATATGCCAATTATCAGTCTTAATATGGAAAATCCAGTGTCTTTAGTCTTTTTATGTAATGACATGTCTATTCAGAGTCAAGAATCCATTTGTTGCATTCACTTGAAATCCTGAAAAGGTCATCTGAAGAGAGGCAATAGTTTCTAGTAGAGGAGGAGGTTAGGTACGGAGCAGTTATCACACATAGAATATCCGACTCTGGAATCCAACATTGGTCATCCCTTGATGGCCAATGGAAGGTTTTAGCAGGTCCAGATGGATGCATAAATTTGATGTGGTAGTCACCGAATTCCTCAGAAATTTCGTCAACTAGTCCGATCCACGGATGTTCATCGTACATACAGCAGACGAAATTCTGCTGTTTTATTTCCAAGGGAATTTGCATGACCCTGGGTGTACATGTTTCATTGTTGGCGTCTTGGATTTGTACCAAATCTGGAGGACTGTCCTGCTCAGAGAGGTTAAAGGCTTTAATCTGAGTGAGGGAGACAGGTACAAAACGATGATACTTTTACATTCTTTTCACATGATATCGGATGAAAAATTATACTTACATTTTGGAATGTCGAGAAAATCGAGAAAAGCATAAAAACGTATATCATGAAAATTCTCTTTGTCATGGCTAGGACATGCACAGTATGAACTGCAACTTAGCAATGCTGTGAACTGTCTGTGCACAAGGCCTATCTTTGTCAAAAAAGCTGTTGCCAAGTAAACTCCTATTATGTAACATCCTGCTGAGGAATAAACAAATATGTGATACAGGGAATTTTATTTGGGTGTAGTATAAACAAAGATTAATTGGATCATGAATTACTAAGGAAATGATGCAGCTTAACAACTTCCTGCATCAAAGAAATACAGACATGAAAGACAGTGTACAAGATTCACATTCTTGTGTATGATGTAATTTAGGGCAGACTCGAGGTCTGCAGTTAACAGACATCAAAGGCTGAGGGAAATTTAGTGGCAGACATATGGTCTGCAGTTTAAGTGGGTTAGGTCATGTGACCCCTGACTTGTATTCTAGATATTTTTGAATAAAGTTTCAGTTGAGAATAGCATGCACTACTGCAAGCAAGTGGTTTTGAGTTGTCTTGTTAGTAGTGTAGAGACAGAGAACATGTTAACCATGTGGTAAGCATATAATGTGTGAAATGTGTTGAATTGTGTGTACGGATGTACATAGAATGTACAGGAGTAGGACTTTTAGCTGTGGTAATGCACATTTCAAACTGATGCTGCTTCAAAATGAAAAATATTACCTCTCCAGTTTCTTCATATGTTGTAGGCAACATGTTGGGCTACAATTTTCAGGAAAAGTCGTCGCGGGGTCATTTGTCCCAAATTGTCAATTTCAAGGTCAAAATATAGGTCAAAAGGTCATGATGAGATATATCACTTAAAATATAAAACTAATGATGTATTTAGATTCCTTATGATCTCCCCTTCACAAATATACTTTATTTTTGAAAATCGGACCACTGGTTGCCGAGATACAGCACTTTAAAATTTGGCGGCCACGCCCTTTTTCGCGAAAAAGTGAAAAAAAGAAATGGCGATATCTCAAAAACCGTTGGTCCGATTTTGCTAAAATTTGGCTTTTCTGGCTAGGATTTACCTATAAACCAGTTTTCATTGAATTTGGAGGAGGTAGGGTTCAACTCATCGGGTGATCTGACATGGAATGACCCGATAGCTCTATTTACAAGTAACTCAGTACAGAAGTGTCCACAGAAGTAAACAGAATGCCATAATACAGTCTTTAAGGATGAGAAATAATGCATTTACTTCATGCATTTAAGACATAGTATATAACATTTAGAGGAATCGCTCCAGTTATTTGATGATGCAAAATCTCATTGTGGACACAGTCCATGGACCTGGCCTGAAGAGGGTACAAGAGCTGGACTGACCCTATGTCCTCTCCACAGGAATAACTGTTTTTTTTGTCCATTCAAATAATCATTTAATCAAATTCAGCTGGTTCTGGACTAAAGCACAAGTTTGTCATTTTCATACATTTCTGTTTCACATTTTTACTGCACATTTTGACACATTTTGCTTATTTAAATACTCGTTTAATCGACTGGAAGAAAACAATCGATAGATTGTTCGATTACAAAAATACTTGATAGTTTGAGCTCTCAGTAGCTCCCAGTGCTATGTGACAGGCCCCTGGAGGACCAGTGTGGACTTAAACAGGCTAATACATGCATGGGGACAGGACGGAGCCTTAAAGGGGCCACTGGACCCACAGTTAAAGGGACCACTGGACCCACAGTTAAAGGGACCACTGGACCCACAGTTAAAGGGACCACTGGACCCACAGTTAAAGGGACCACTGGACCCAAAGTTAAAGGGACCACTGGACCTACAGTTAAAGGGACCACTGGACCCACAGTTAAAGGGACCACTGGACCCACAGTTAAAGGGACCACTGGACTCAGAGTTAAAGGGACCACTGGACCCACAGTTAAAGGGACCACTGGACCCAAAGTTAAAGGGGCCACTGGACCCAAAGTTAAAGGGGCCACTGGACCCACAGTTAAAGGGACCACTGGACCCAAAGTTAAAGGGACCACTGGACCCAAAGTTAAAGGGGCCACTGGACCCGGAGTTAAAGGGACCACTGGACCCAAAGTTAAAGGGGCCACTGGACCCAAAGTTAAAGGGGCCACTGGACCCAGAGTTAAAGGGGCCACTGGACCCACAGTTAAAGGGGCCACTGGACCCAGAGTTAAAGGGGCCACTGGACCCAGAGTTCAACAACCTGTCAGAGTTTGCACCAGTCCAGTCCACACAAACAAAAAACAGCTGTTTGTTCAACAGGCTGACACTGTTCTGCATCAGTAAACCAGACTAAAACACAGACAAATAGAAAGACAAATGGAAACAGAATGTGGTAATAAACACTAGTGCAGGTCTTTAACACACTGTAGCTGTCATTAGGTTTTGCTAGCTGTTAGAGCTAACACATAAACCCTCAGTGTAGAGTTAGCAGGTCCACTACAACAGAAGGTAGTGTTAGCATGTCCACTAAAACATAAAATGTTAGCATGTGCATTAAAACATAAAATGTTAGCATGTCCACTCAAACAGAAGCAGGTCCACTAGTGGGTTCCACATTCTTTTCTCTGTTTCTACTCATCAGCTTCAGTTTAATGCACTTAAATGAATCGAACTAACTTCACTTGAACTTCTTCCACACAGTCACTGAAGTCCTGTTTAGACCCTACTCCACACAGGACCCCACTTCTAGCCCTTTTACCTGTTGTTGGTCCAGAGTCCAGACGTCCAGGTCCGTGTTGTGCCGAGTTCTGCTGCCCATCAGTGTGAGGCTGCGCCGTGGCGGGCGAGTGCACGTCCACACGGGAGCGCGCACACGGAAACTTCCACACTTAAAGGGATCTGCCTGGAGAAAAGTATTATAGACTGGAAGAGATGGATGAAGCCTGTATTTAAGGAAAACAGCCAATAAAGTTTAAAAAGAAAGAAAAAAAGAAAGAAAGAAAGAAAGAAAGAAAGAAAGAAAGAAAGAAAGAAAGAAAGAAAGAAAGAAAGAAAGAAAAATAAATAAACAAATGAAAACTCCATCACAGTCTGTACTTTTCTCCTCTTCTTTTCAGTTATGTAAATCATAGTGTGTAATGCTTTCTGTTAGTGCAGTGGTTCTTAACCTGGGTTCGATCGAACCCTAGGGGTTCGGTGAGTCAGTCTCAGGGGTTCGGTGGAGGTCAGCACACACACTGGACTCATTAGTCGGGTGTGTGTGTCGGGCTAGGTCTGTGTATGTAAACAAACGGCTTCGGAGACTCTTTCTCTGATTGACATCCAATATACGTGGTGTATTATTGTTGCTTATAGCACTACAACACATCCGGAAGTGTTTATAATCCCTTCCACTCGTCTGATGATGAATTATTTGAGTATTTTCCACAACGTTGTTATGACTTTTGCTACTTCCTGTTAACCACAGAGGCAGCCATGTGTAGCGTTTGTTTACATTTTTAGGTCACCGCATTGGTCAGTTACAATCACATGACAACCGACGCACCGTCGCGGATGGAGAAATCGTATTACGCTAAAGCCGAGCTAGTGCCGTAATAAAACAACGATCACAAAAATACTGAAGGAGGATAACGAGAACTTTTTTTATACACTACATGCAATTATCTTTTTTTATGTCAAAATTGCATGGTTCGGAAAGTTCGGAGCGAGATGAAACGAACACCGGGTTGACCTGACGGCCTCCATCTGATTGGTGATGACACGCCCTGCTTGGCCATCACTGGCTGCAGGTGATCACAAGGTTAAAAATGAAAACCATTTCAGTGTGGTAGTATTAAAAAAGGTCATGTCTTTGTGAAAAGGTATGGAATTTGTTGTGAGTTCATGCACTGTATTGGTTTTTTCTTTGAACACAGTGATGTTAATGCACGGTTCATTTTGTGCACCAGTAAAACATATACCTGTGTCTTGAATTTGAAAAAAATCACATTTTGTTTTTTAATGAAGAAGGGTTCGGTGAATGCGCATATGAAACTGGTGGGGTTCAGTACCTCCAGCAAGGTTAAGAACCACTGGTCTAAAGACAATGAAGCACAAGTTTAACAATTTTCTGCCTGTTCCTCAGTGTTTAGTGTCTTTGTAGATCCGATCCATAATGAATATGTAGGAATGATAAGTTGAGGCAAATTATTGTTAAAATTGTGCTTATTTGACTTAAGAAAATATGTTTTTTTCAGGTTATTCACATCTTTTTTGTTTGGATAGTTTATAAAAGTAAGTATTTTCATAATGAGTTTTTTTTTTTGCACTAAAACAAAGACATAAATTTGGAGTTGTCATTATTTATAGGTTATTATGCTATTATTTTACTGGTCCGGCCCACTGGAGATCAAATCGGGCTGAATGTGGAACCTGAAAGAAAATGAGTTTGAGAGTCCTGTTCTAAGTGGTCTTTAAAGGTCTTAATGTGACTTGTAGAAACCTGCAGGACCCCTGGTTTACCACATGTACAGTTCATGGTTTAAATACTCATGTGGATCCCCTTCCATTTGGACCATTTGTTCTGACAGTTGTGTTTTGCCAAATCACTCTCTAGGTTTTATTCCAGTTGGAACCTCTTGTAACCGCCCACGTTGTAAATGCCTCTGGCTTTAGGAGACTTTAAAAACAGTTTCTGATAAACTGGAATCTCTGTGATTAAGGTTATCAGCTGATTTTATTGTTCTACCTCTGACACATTTATAATATGTCTGTGCTCATTCATATTTGTCCACTCATAAATCTGTTTTTGTTTGTTTAAAGGGAGTGATCCGAGTCCACATTTACCTAAAGCTATACTTAAATAAAGACTTATCAATGTAAATCTATTGGTTTAAGCTGTTCTTTTGGTCAGTGCATTGTAAAGCACTTTGAATTGTCCTGTACATGTCTTGAATTGCCTTGCCTTGCCTATAATGGGTGTGTGTAGACTGAAGGTTCCTGAATGTAACCAAAGGTGTGCCTCAGGGATCGGCCTTTGGACCTCTGCTTTCATTCTCTATGAACCATCTAAATCATAATATTTCCAATGCAGACTTGTACTTGACACAGTGGTTTACTGCTCAACATCAGATGAATGCAGACTTTCTCCTGACTTCAACTTGCCTTTAACGTTGTCATTTTTGTAATTCTGGCAAAACAAAACTCATTCTGTTTTCCCCTGATAAAGTTCACTCTCTACCTTTTAGTCCATATATTCAGTTGGTAAAAAGAGTGAAATTTAAACTGGATTTTGTCTTTTTTTTTTTTTTTTTTTTTAAAGGCCCAAAAGGGATTCACTGGTGCAACATTTGTGTCTGAGCTGGACTAGAAACTATTTCCATAAAGTGGTTTGGAGTGAATAAAGCAGCTTCTGTTTTGTGAGTGTACAAACCTGGACCTGTGCCTGCTACCAGCTATGGTTTCATACTTTTATAGGAACATTTATTTAACCCATAAAGACCCAGTGCTACTTTTGTGGCAGCTCCCAATTAGTTTTTTCTCGATATTTAATATTTCTTAAGGGATTTATCACCATTTATTGTAATATTATCTTGTTTATTTTGCATTTTTCAGTGGAAATCATGTATTTTCCTGAATTTAATTCCCTGATCATGTAGATGTTCATAAAAGCTCAGATTAAAGTTAAGGGTTATTATATCAAAAACAGAGAAAACATGACTTTTTCCATCAAAGATATTATTAACTGAACATAAACCCAGTGTGTCCGTCCACTGTCATTGATCCAACTCCATGGGTTTTACTGGTGAATCAGTGTTGTAGACCAGGGGTTCCCAATAATTATAGATTAGATTTTTATATAGTGCTTTTCTATGAACTCATACTCAAAGCGCATACAGAGGATCCATTATTCAATTGCTCTCACATTCTCCCTCTGGTGGTGGTAAACTACATCTGTAGCCACAACTGCCCTGTCTTGCCCAAGGACACAACAGCACATGGACAGAGCGGGATTCAAACCGTCAACCCTTTGGTTACTGGACAACCAGCTCTACCAAATGAGCCAAGGCCGCCCCAAAACTTGTGACCTGGTGACCCCTATTATCCCTGAAGTGACTGAAACATTAAAAAAAAACGTGCACACAGGACTCATGCAATGATACTGTGGCATATTTGCTGCATTGCATTGTGGGTACTGGGTATTTTACTCATTGTGTTCTGTTTCATGTGCGGGGGGGGGGGGGGGGGGGGGGGTTTAATTTTTTTTAGGTAAATGTGTCTGTTTTGCCACACTTATTGGCCTTTTTATGTTTGTTTATTTTTATTAATGTGACACCATTAGTCAAACCTGTAAACTGAACAATGCTGAACCTGTTTGTCGCTGTTATGCTGCTGTTCATGCACCATTAATGAAAGTTTGGCTGATGTAAAGTAAAAAGCACTTCCTGTGTTTATTGAAATTCATAGAGCACATTTCCTTCCTTCGAAGTGTAAGTACAACAATAATGCCCTTAATCTGTCATACCTACCTCAGGGATTACTGAAAAAGATTTCTGAAAATCAACTTGCGACCTCTACTTTGAGAACCCCTGTTGTAGAAGATGATGGTGTTTCCACGGTAACTACAGAGCCTCTGAACGTCCAAACGGGTCATATCTGATGACCATGAAAAGATGAAGAACTGTATTTTGCACCAATTATTGACATGTATTGACAGGATTAGTTTAATCAACAAGTATTCAACAGTTTAGATCAGTAGATGGTTCTAGTCGATGGTGGATGTTTGGGTCTTTATGGGTTAAGATGCTGGAGATCAGTCAGCTCAGAGTTAAATGTTGACTATGCCAGAATTTATTCCAAAAACTGTTTCCATTTTCCAGGATGATCATCAACTCAAACCGTGAGACCATTACAATGTTGTGTCCAAAGATGATTCACCAAAACAATGTTGTTGTTTTTTACAAGTAATATGTATTGTACTGTATGCCAGTGTCTGATTTGTCACCAAATAAGATGATGTTGAGTACTTTAAAGGCAAATGCCGTGTACATCCCAATACATGTCATGTTTTACATATGTATAAGAATACTATAATGAGTGATTTGGAGCTTTAATCAGTACAGAATTACCATGAGCAGACTGATTTTAGACTGGTTTAATTAATCCATAATTGCTGCATGTGCATGAATTTACAAATATAACATGTACCATTTCTGCATTTAAATATGTGAAATAAAAAAAACCTACGTTACATACATATTATTGACTCGTGCACTTGAATTTTCATGTTTCCAACAATGTTCACATTCAGTTCACAGTTATTTGAGTCAGTGGTGCAGCCTTTATTTATTTGGTCACCTCTCAAAAACATCATACAGAATGTCCTTTATCAGTGTTTAATGTAAGCACACTAAAGGCTATTTTAGTAGAATGACAGAAAAGAAGGTAAATGTACATCGCATAAGAGTACTGTGAATAAAACTGGTCTTATTTTATCTGTAAACATCATTTCTGCTTGATTCGATTGGTTTTCGTCAGCAGTGGTGGTGAAAAGAACATCCATAATTGCACACTGATTCATAACATCATCAATTATTATTTTGTTTAATAGAGATTTAGCAACAGATATTACAGTAGAAAGTAAAGTATTTACATATTATGGTACTCTGTACATTCTACTGCATTTTATTGGTCAAAATTGTACCTTTATTCTCCAATACAACTTATGATATTTTGCAGGAGAACATTTGACATACTGGATAATAGAACAAGCATTTAAACTCCATCACAGTGATCAAGAATAAAGAAGTTGTTGACAACAGTTTTATTCTGTGACATACAGGAAGCACCATGAAATAGACATTTTTCCCTCTGAACTTCTCACATGCTTTTATTTTAATGAATGTTCAAATGAAAAATCATCCAATATGTCACCACAAAGTGAAAACAAAACTTTTTTTCCTCCATACTATTATCCATGTGATGACCCCTCAGATTTAGTCACTCAACAACCTTCAGCTCATGCAGAAACAACACTGATTTAGATTAGCGATTAGAGAGGTTATTGATCCTACAGTGGGGAAATTCAATAATCTAAGCAACATCTGAGTGAAGTGCAAGAAAAAATGTGCATGCATAAAAATTGTGCAGACGGCAAACAATAAAAAATAATAGTAAGTTATAAAGCTCTATAGACTATATTTATGTGTACAACAGTGGAATGTTGTAAACTGTTTACAATTTATTTTTTGTTGTGTATTTTTCACTTTAGCATTTAAGTGTGAACATGTAAAAGAGGGAAGAAAGAAAACATTTTATAGAAAAATTCGAAATATTACACTAGACATTTCAGGTTGTTCAGATTTGTTCAGGTTATTCACATTTTACTGTTACAGGATAGTTTGTAAATGTAAATATTTTCATAATTTAATGTTATTTTTGCATGAAAACAAAGACAAAAATTTGAAGTTGTCATTATTTACAGGCATAATGTAATATTTTTTTCACATCAAACTGAGAAGAAAATATGTTTTGTAGGTTATTATATTATTATTTGACTGTAGATCATACTGGTCTATATGTGGAACCTGAACTAAAATGAGTTCCACAGCCTTGACTGTGGAATTTTTGCACTTGACAAATTCATCCCACGGGCTGCACTGGAACCTTTGGGGGGCCGCATTTGGCCCCCGGGCCGCATGTTTGAGACCAGTTCACCCCTTGGCCCTCCCCTTTGGCCCTTGCACTTGGCACTATCCTCTGAAACGGAGTTGCCTCCAATAACAAACTAAGGTTGAAATTTAGAATGTCAGAGTATTTCTATGAGTGAACTATAAAGGGTTAAAGAGGGAGGGGTGTCTAATCTATTCATGTATCACCTCAGTCTGTTTGCATGGATGAAAAAAAGAAAAGTTCCATTTCTGGTGAGTTGGTTCTGGAAGTGAACAACAATGAACTGAAACCATGAGCACCGCTGCTGTGGTTATTTAACATAGGTTATTTAGCATTTAGTATTTACCACTACTGGTTAAAAACTGTTTTCTTTTACAACATAAACAAATGCCAAGTGATGAGAACATAGGATGTAACACTGGAGCTAAATAAAAACGCTAAGCAAGTATCTAAGCAACTGTTAGTTGATAAACCAAGCAATTTCTGTCATGAAATTAAATAAACTGGACAAAAATTTAGATTTTTTATGTTTAAAGACAAATTTGCATTCTCTCCCACAGATGCATACCAACAAAGCTAAATCATGAATTGCCCTGACACCTACATTTTCTTCATACTTCTCCACCACCAAAACAATGTTTGCTATTTACCGTTAGTCAGGGACAGAACAGTAAAATGTTAATTACAGCCAGCAGGACAGCATTAATGGATAAACGTGATTTCCTTCTTTTCTAATGAGTTAGCAGTTTCTCCTCCTACTCGTCGGTACCTCAGACACAGTGTCTTCTACTGTGTCTTCGTCTTCTTCTCCACTGTCCTCACAAACTTGTGGATGTCCTCAGCCAACAGCTGAGGCTCTTCCATGGCTGCGAAGTGGCCACCCCGAGCCATGAGTGTGTAGGACACCAGGTTATGGTACTTCTGTTGGACCCACAGCTTCGGCATGGGCATCACCTCATTGGGGAAGCAGGCGAACCCGGTGGGAACGACCACTGGAATTCTGGGAAACAGAAGATGGTGTGTTTTTATCAGAACTGAGGACGAGGATTCATACTAAAATCCTGAAATTCCTAACCCAAGAGTTGAAATCTAAAATATGTAAGAAAAGTTTGGTAGGCAAACCCTTTAAGAATAGAATAGAATAGAATAGAATAGAATAGAATAGAATAGAATAGAATAGAATAGAATAGAATAGAATAGATCTTTATTGTCTCTTCTATTCAGCAAAAACACTTTGTGCAAAAAAAGACCATAAAAATATCACACAAAGTACTATAGTAAATGTAGGCATGTGCAGAAAGGTACAGGATAAAATATAAAATGTACACATACTACTAAAGTACTATTAAAACTACTGAAATATACACAATCTAATTCTATACTACAGAGGAGAAATATGTACAACAAATAAGGATATATACCGGTAATATAGGATATATATGGGTAATATAGGATATAGGATATATACAGGTAATATAAGATATACTACACAGGTAATATAGGATATATATAGGTAATATATAGAACATATACAGGTAATTTAGGATATATACAGGTAATATAAGATATACTATACAGGTAATATAGGATATATACAAGGTAAGATTACGAAAACCAAGTGCATGTGTTGTGACTTAACACTGTGTCTGTCATTTACTTAGTGTGGGGCGGGGCCAGGCCTACGTTCTCCTTGTAGAACCTCATGGAGGAGACGATACAACCAGACGTCCAGTAGATCATGATGTTCGTCAGCAGGTCGTCAAGAGAGAACTTCCTAAAAGACAAGGTTAGTGAGACTGAAGCTGTAACGAGGAGCTTTAGGATCCACTGTACATTCACTGTAAACTCTGAGTTCAGAATAAAAACAGCCTTATAATGTGTTTACATATGACATAACACAGAGTAAAGCAATGAAAACTGTGTGTTTGACCTGGTGAGTCCTCCGTCCTCCAGGTTCCTGAAGTCAAAGTTTGTCGCTGTGGAGAACTTCTCCAGAATGTAGGCAGCCAGACCCACTGGAGAATCATTCAGCCCCCGACCTGACAGCGTCCCAACCACAGATAATAATGCAGAGTACTTCAGAAAGGTGTGTTTGTTTACACAGTTCAATTTGTTTCTTTGTATGTTTGTTAAAAGTTTAGCAGCAAAACTACTGGTTGAATGGGCTTTATGCACAGCCCACTACTTCCTGAACTTAAAGCAGCTCCTTTGTTTCCTGTCTTTCATTATTGGACACAATGATTAATCCAGGTGTGTCTGCTATTTTCTGTTGTGACTACTGTGGTCACACACACCTGCATTAATCATTGTGTCCAATAATGAGAGACAGGAAACAAAGGAGCTGCTTTAAGTTCAGGAAGTAGTGGGCTGTGCATAGAGCCCATTCATACTAAACTGGGTTTATAGATCGCCAGTGACCCAGAATAGATGTGATTACATTCTGGGAAGAGTAGGTTAAAGTTCATTTTTTTTAATTTTTAAAATATTTTTTTTTTACCCATTTACTTATACTGGACCAAATTTGTCTACGCTGACATCAGCACACATATAGACATGATGACATCAGCTGGATCAATGTCAAAATAAGCTACAATACATGTGAGGGGTGGGGTTTGTTGCGCCTGGAACCACTTGTTTCTTGTCATTTCATTCCAGTCTACAAACAGAGGTTGAAGTGCAAAAAAAACAAAAAAAACAAAAACAAGTGGTGCCAGGTACAACAAACCCCGCCCCTCGAATGTACTGTAGCTTATTTTGGCATCAATCCAGCTGATGTCATCATGTCTATCTGAGTGCTAATGTCAGCATAGCAATTGCCTCTATGTATGGGCCAAGTCTGAAGTAAATTGAAGCAATATTGATGTTTTTATAGACAGGAAATTTCACCCACTATAAGTAAAGTGTTAAGTGTTGGGAAGGGGAGTGGCTCCATTGTGTGCTGTCCTGTTTTATGTAATTTTATTGGGGTGGCATATGGGGGTGCTGTTTATGGGTATGTGTTTCTGTGTATGTGCTTATGTGTTTATGACCCCTGCTGCACACCGAATTTCCTTTTCTAAGGATAAATAAAGTTGAAAGTTGAAAGTTGAAGTTGAAGTAAATGGGAGAAAAAAAGATGAAAAAAATTCATTAAAAATTTGAACTTTGAACTACTTTTCCCACAATGTAATCACGTCTATTCTTGGTCATTGGCAATCTATAAACCAAACTTGGTATGAATTTAACCAATAGTTTTGCTGCTACGGACATTTGAAATTTTGCCCATTATAAGTATATTGTCATACCTGCTGCCAGACGATAGTCTGGTTTTGTCTGTCTTTTATGTTTTGTTTGTCTCTTCCTGTTTTATTTTGTTAAGTTGTCCCTCATGTGTCGTGTCTGTCGTCTTTACTTCCTGTTCTCTGATCATCCTTACCTCTGACCTGATTACCTGTCTCCGCCCTGATTTGCTCCACCTGTGTCTAGTTGTCTTCCCTCCCTTTTGTGTATTTAAACCCTGTCCTTTCCCCTTGTCAGTCGCCAGTTTGTAACTCTCATAGTTCTTACCAGCGTCTTGACCTCGTTTGTTCGTTTGTCTGCCTGTTGTGACCCTTTTTGGATTCCTCGGTTTTTTGCCTACTGCCTGCTCCCTGTCGGTTTTTGTCTGCCTCATCTGGTTTCCTGGTTTCGATCTTCTCGCCCTGACTTTCTGGTACGTGAGTATTTGTCTAGCCCTTATGTCCTGTTGCCTGAGTGATAGCCTGCCTGTGCATGACCTGTTTCCTTCCCTGACCTCCCTTTGCTTTTCCCCAGTCGGGGAAAATACCCCAAACGCCGCTCGGGGAGATGGGCTGCCGCCCTCGAACCGGAGGACGAATCAGAGGAGGATATCTCCTACCATTATCCTCAAGATTCTGTCATTATTATTCTTTCACCTGTGTGTGAATAATAAATCTTTTGAACCTTATTTTTGTGTCCGAGTTACTGCATTTGGATTCAGTGTTTGTACTAGCCGCATTACATATATGGGAGAAAAAAAGATTTTAAAAATTTCTAAAAAATTTGAACTTTGACCTACGTTTACTAAAATGTAATGAGATCTATTCTGGGTCACTGGTAATCTATAAACCATATTTGGTATGAACTCAATCAACAGTTTTGCTGCTAGAGCGTTAACAATCAAACAAACCCAACCAAAAACAATAACTACTGATTACTTTGATCATTTAAAGATTTCTTGAGATGATATAGTTGTGATCTTAAAGTGTCAGATTAAATGACAAAAGTGAAATATTTGATCTGAGCAGACTTTGGTTAACAGAGTAACCGATCCTTTTAACAGATGTCCGTTCAGTTCTTACCGGCTGTGTCAGGCTTCGTGGCCTGGATGTGCATGAATCCAGACTCTTTGATGGACTCCACCACCAGTTTGTCCATTAAGGGGTAGAGTCTCTGAATGTCCAGGTCAGTGAAGCCGAACGGTTTGGGGAAGTGACGGCCGAACATGATGGATAAAGTCACGATCAGTCCTCCCATCGTTACCGATGCAAAATTCAAATATAAGCCTGTAACCATCCTGAAAAGTGTAACAAAAAGCATCAAAACCACAATACGGTCGTTTTAATACATACAGTAAAGTATTAATTTCATCATGTTTGTAGCTGCCATTGAAATATGTGTCTGTTCATTTAAATATTTAATCTGTATGTATTTTTTTTGTTTGGTTATGCACTTTTGCACCTACACTGGAAAAAATCTGAATCTTACCAAGTGTATTTTTCTCATTTCTAGTCAAAATATCTCATCACACATAAAATAAGACATAATCACCTAAAGAGTAACTTTTCAGTGAGATATAAGAACTGATTTACGGACAAAAGATCTGGAAAATCTGATTTCAAGAAATCTTTCCAAGATATTTTTCACTTGGTCCATTGGCAGATTTTTTTTTTGCTTAATTCAAGATTTTTTTTTTGCTTTATTCAAGCAAAAAAAATCTGCCAACGGAACAAGTGAAAAATGTCTTGGAAAGGTTTCCTGAAATAAGATATTCAAGCTCTATTGTGTAAAAATAAGTTCTTATATCTCAGTGAAAAGTTTTGCAGTGTAAAATTGGAACTGTTTGCTGTTGGGCCCCTTTTTGTCATTTTCATAATTAATGACCCCTGCTGGAATGAAAGAATTGTGCTTCAAGGTTGTATGGTCATGTGATGCATCTAGTTAGTCATGTGATGTGATGTCTACATTCGTAGCAGGGACAATGAGAGTTTGGTTCTTTTGGAGCTAGAGTGTGCACAGGGTAAGACCTGTTTTTCAGAAGAGTGTTGGCTACTCTGTACTTTCTAAATGGAAGGCGTACACGGTATGGGTTACTTGAAAATATGACTTTACAATAACCCTTAGGGGTCTGAGCCTATTTTAGCCATTTTTGAGTACTTTTGATTTTGCCTTTATAAACTATATAAAGAAATGTTTATTATACCCATGTTTGGTATCTTTTTTTCAGCACAACTTCATCTATCTCATCTGCCTATTATTTTTTCACTTTCATCTACTATATCAACACAAAAGGACAAAAAACACACAAAGAAAATAAAATCCAATTTGAAAAATGTATATAATTTCTCGCATAAATAACACAAAGATGCTTAACGAACCTTTTCAAAGACTTTAAAAGTGAATATTGCTTCCAAATATTAGGGATATAAAATCAAAATTGCAATAAATTAAAACTACACTCAAATATTTGACATAAAAGCAGATCTTGACATAAGGGTTTTCCCACCCCCCCCATCCCCCCACCTGTGGTCCTCTCGGTTTCCTCACCCGGTTCAGGTAGGGGTCATCCTCCCCCTTACCTGTAATGCTAATGCAGTCTGTGGATTACAATCCACAGAATCGGCCAGTTTTTTCCATTTTGAAAATGGACAAAAAATGACAAAGATATGGTCAAAAATCTAACGCCCCCTACCACCCACCCACCCACACACACACACACACACACACACACCTCATTTTCATACTTTTACTCACACATTTGTTTGCTCTGAGTTCATATTGTCGTATCTCTGGTTGGATTTGCTCTATCAACATCAAATATAAAGTGGGAGAGTGTTTCAAGTCCACACTTTTGAATGCCCACGTGGTCTATGTGACCGACTTGAAAATGTCATGGGATTCAGTCACAGGGCTGTGACCGTGGACATCTAAGGGTTAATGTGTATGTCACTTTCATGTTATATTGAATATGATGGACTGTAAAAGAACTAGTCTTAACAGCTTTAGGTTAAATATGCTTATTGACACAAATATATTCTGGGGTCAAAACAAGGTATTCGAAATCTCTCTGATGGGTCATTTTAGAGACCATCTGACAGGTTAGTGCTGCTAAATGACCCATATTTTTACTTTTAAATTATTTTTTGCTTTAGTTGGACCGTAAGGGATTATCCAAAACAAGGAGCTACTTTATACTGAAATAAATGTGGGAATGGCAATCAGTTAGTTCGCTCTCTGACGGGACATTACTGTGTTTTGACCCTCTGATATATGTTGTGTCATATGTTATTTCAGTTTTTCACGGTGGTTTGGTGTTTGAAAGCTGAGAAATAAACCAAAACACTCATCAACCGTCAGTCGGAGTGTGGCTTTCTTCTCTAGCCAGAACTGAAGGTTTAGGAGCAGCTCCAGTGTTCATCTATGAGTCACTTGTGTTTGCGTCTTACTTGGGCTCCAGCTGAGCCATGTTGGTGGTGATCTGCCAGCCCCAGTCTCCTCCCTGAGCGTAGAAGTGCTGGAAGCCAAGACGCTTCATCAGTTTGATGAAGATACGAGCTGCACAGACTGTATCAAAACCTGTTCACACAGACGAACAAAGAGACACAGGAAGTAGGTTTGGAGTGTTATGTCTTTCAACAGCAGAGTGTCAGTAGACTTAAACTGCATATGTCACATTTCCTTAACCTAAGGAAGCAAGAAAAATGTTTCAGGTTATTTCACTCTGATCTACAATATTTATAGTCCATGTAGACAGTAATTCTCTGGGTGTTTGGTCATTCATTCATCTGTAATTTCCCAGTTAAGTACATCTATACTCAGTGCCAATGAAAACACAACACAAACACAATGTCTCCATTCATAAGACTTGTTTTTCTCATTGCTCAGCAATGAACTGCTCAACTTAAGGAATTGTGGTCAGTTCAGGAGTGGTCATGTTCTGTATATAAAGGCAAACTGAAAAGCAGGAAAATCATTTGCAATAACTCAGCGATGCCTAGACTGACACGTGACCACAGATGCCATGCTATGGGGCTCCTGGAGGCCGGAATCTCTGCTCGGCAGGTGGCGTGCAATGTGTCCGCCATAGTCAGGATGCAATAGAGGCATGAAGAAACTGGTTAAACTGCAGACAGACCTGGACCTGGACGAGCACGTGTGACCACGCCACAGCAGGATGGCTACATTGAGCTGCAGCACCTCCAGGACCGCTGTGTGACTTTTGGTTTTGGGGGTCCTTGAGTTTCTTTCTTTATCCTTATTTTTTGTCAACAAATTTGGATGTGATTTTTTATTTTTACTGTATAGAAATGGCCTATGATTAATTCCAAAGAGCTGATGGAATAAAAATCCTCATCGATTTAAAAAAAATATAAGAAGCTTCAAGTGTTGCACTTTCATTGGCACTGAGTATATCTAGCTAGCTAGCTAGCTAGCTACTGCCTCATCTCTTTCAGAAAGTTTCAGATTTGAAGATATTTATGAAAATGGAAAAAAAAAAAAAGCATTCCAAATTTTGCAGAATGTTTTTGTTCACTCACCTGAGGTGTTGTTTTTTTTTTTTGTTTTTTTATAAACAGTAAATGTGCATGAGGGAAAATCAATGCATATTTTCTGATCAATTCTGATGTGGCAGACATTAAACCCAAGTAACTGATTAGTTGACTGATCACTCATTGAGCATTAGCATCTCTGACAGTGTGAAAACATGGCTTATAAGCAGTGTTTTTCAACCTTGGGGTCGGGACCCCTCGTAGGGTCACCTGGAATTCAAATGGGGTCGCCTGAAATTTATAGTAATTGATAAATTAAAAAAAAACAAAAAAAAAACCTTACTAATTAGAATATATGTCGAGTTGAGAGAGTCAATTACAATCCATATAAGTCATGACAAACTGTGAGTGTGAAACTGCAGCACTGTGGTTCTGTTTATCTGTGGTTCTGTTTATCTGTGGTTCTGTTTATCTGTCAAATGTTCACTGTGGTCAGTTTCAGATGCTGCAGCTCTTTCATAATTCATAGTTTCAGTTCTTGTTTGTTCAGTATTAATCACAGCTGGACTGACTGTAAATATTTTGACCAAGGAAAATCCAAGTCTCCCTTTGTGCAGTCATCTACACCTGGATTTACTGCCTCCGTCCACAATAATATACATTATATAGACTAAATGTCATCTAAAATTAATGTTTATTTGCAAAATAGCGTAGCAAACTATTACATGATCAGAAAAAAATTAAATAAATTAATTCAGACATTTAAAAAGTCTTTGTTTTAAATGTCTGGGGTTGCCAGAAGTTTGTGATGTTAAAATGGGGTCACGAGCCAAAAAAGGTTGGAAACCATTGGCCTATAGTGTCAGATGATGAGACATTACCAGTTTGGATGGCTGTAAGTTATTCACTGTTTATACAATTGGAAAAATTCCAGCAGTTTCTGAAACCTGAGACATTGCGCTTTATAGGCTTTATTGGGTAATTACGGTAATTTCACTCATGCCTGTACTAGAAGCTGGAGAAGAAGCCGTTTTAGCAGAATTATAACATGCAGTATATTGTAAATGAGTGCTAGATTTTGAAAGATCTGGAAAAAAAAGCACTCTGGAAAAATGGGCAAACGGACTCAGTCATTTCCTAACCTTTTATTTAGTCAAAATAAGAAAAAAAAGCCCAGGTGGATCATTTGGATCATTTTAGGCTTAGGATTTAAGGGGTTAATGTAGAATTTTCAAATACACTGAGTAAAACTATAAACGCCCCATGTACAGAACTTGTGTAACATGAAACGCACGGCCTAAAATGAGCTCATGATGTCTTATAATTGTAAAACATGAAGATGAACAGAACACAATGTGTCGCTCTACGGGAGGCCGTTGGTGGACACACAACATATTAAGTGGTGATTTGTTTCAACCGTGTCCACATGAATGTCCCTGAATGCCACACAACGGACACTAATAGATTGTGCGACATCTAATTCTATTAAAAATATAAAGTGTCGCATGGGGCGGTTACATTTTTGTTCAGTGTATATTATAGATCAGGGGTCTCAAACATGCGGCCCGGGGGCCAAATACAGCCCACCAAAGGTTCCAAACCGGCCCGTGAGATGAATTTGCAAAGTGCAAAAATTCCACAGTCAAGGCTGTGGAACTCATTTTAGTTCAGGTTCCACATACAGACCAATCTGATCTACAGTCAAATAATAACAGCAGAAGAACCTACAAAAAAGAATGACTTTATATTTTCATCTTTGTTTGGTGTGGAAAAAATTGCTAATATTACACTATGCCTATAAATAATGACAACTTCAAATTTTTCTTTGTTTTAGTGCAAAAAATAGCATAAAATTATGAAACTAGAAGCACTCGGAGAGCGCAGACCTCCGCCAAGGCTGATCAGTGGCCCCCCCCCGTGGGCCCCCCCACCCCCGATCACCACCAAAATTTAATCCTTTCTTCCTTATCCCATTTCCAACAAACCCTGGAAATTTCATCCAAATCTGTCCATAACTTTTTGAGTTATGTTGCACACTAACGGACAGACAAACAAACAAACAAACAAACCCTGGCAAAAACATAACCTCCTTGGCGGAGGTAAATATTTACATTTACAAACTATCCTGTAACAATAAAATGTGAATAACCTGAACAAATATGAACAACCTGAAATGTCTAAAGAAAATTAAGCATAATTTTAACAATTTTCTGCCTGTTCCTTAGTGTTTAGTGTCTTTGTAGATCCAATCCATAATGAACGTTGCGTAAATGATAAGTTGAGGCATAATATTGTTAAAATTGCACTGATTTTTCATAAGAAATTTCAGTTTTTTTCAGGTTATACACATCTTTTTTGTTATAAAAGTAAGGATTTTCATAATTGAATGGGGGGGTTTTGCACTAAAACAAAGACAAAAATTCGGAGTTGTCATTATTTATAGGTTATTATGCTATTATTTTCCTGGTCTGGCCCACTGGAGATCAAATCAGGCTGAAAGTGGAACTTGAAAGAAAATGAGTTTGAGAGCCCTGTTATAGATGTTTTGTAAACCCATACATCATCATGTACATACTTGCACATGTTTTCCTCATATTTGGGCTCCAGACGTCCCAGACCTACCTTTCTTATGTGGTGCTTCAGAAAAGCCGTATCCAGGTATGGAGGGACAGACCACCTCAAACACACAGTCACCTGGATCTGATGGTTCTGTCAGCAGAGGGATGATCCCAAAGAACTCATAGAAGGATCCAGGCCAACCATGAACCATGATCAGAGGGATCACTGCAGACCCCTGTGGGACCCTCTGGGGTTTGATGTGCATATAGTGGACATCAATGCCTGACAGGGATCAAATATGACAGATCAGAATGATGTAATATGTATATGTAAATAATATAGAATCACAATGTAAATATGGAAATAATATTAGATTTTAATTCTAATTCTATATTTATGTAAATATTTCTATAAATACCACATTTCTTATTTTTCTCTTCATAATTTCATTTTTCACTCGTTTGTGGTTTTCTATCTGTCTTTTTCTCTGCACTTACTTGTTGTATGTTGCTGCTTCTAAATGTGAAATTTCACCACAGTGGGATAAATAAAGTCATATTTTATCTTATCTTATTATCAGTAGAGTATATTGCATAGCTGGTTGGTATATATTACAGATCAGAATGCAATATGTATATGTAAATAATATTGAATCACAACGTAAATATGTAAATAATATTGGATTTGAATTCTAAAATTCTATATCTATATAAACATTTCTATAAATACCACATTTCTTATTTTTCTCTCGGTTTTTATGTCTTTTTCTCTGCTGTTAACTGGGAAATTAAGTAAATAAAGTCTATAGAGTATAGTCTCTAGAGTATATTCCAGAGCTGCAGCTTCTTCACCTTCTATGTTGGTTTTAAAATGAGGATACTGGTTGAGTTTGTCCACTTGTTTCCTCCAGTCAAAGTCATTTCTCCAGTAGGACACCACCTTCTGCAGGCACTGGGAGTTGAAACCATAATGAAACTGACTGTCCTCCAGTGACGCCACAGGTCGAGTCTGGTCTAGCCTCCTGTGAAGGTCCTGACAGATTAAAAAAAAACCAAATGATATGTTATCTTCTGTCACTTTTCTGTGTAACCAGGTCAAGTGTCTATGCCATAGAAATCCTGACAAACAAAGTGGAAATCTGACCTCCAGCTCTTCATCGCTGGTGGAGATTTTAAAGGGTCGGACTGAGACGTCCTCCTCTCCATCAGGGGGTGCGCCAGCCCCCCACCAGCCATCTTTGGTCTTCAGGACCTGGTTTCTGTTCCTCATGACCAGAAAATAGATCAATCCTCCAATCAGGAGAGAAACTAGGATCTCTGTAAACATGGTGCCAAGTGTCTGAACCAGTACAGGGACGAGTGGACGACAAACACTGGACAGGAGCTGGAATGAGACAAATGAACAAGGAACAAATGTCTGACAAATGTGAAATATGGTAGAACAGGGCCTATTTGGAGGAAGCAGAACTGGTTCGTTTTTTATCCTCCAAGAAATTTGACAAACTTACTCCCCTTTTACTTTTAAAATTCTGTAAATTCCTTGCTTTTCTGACAATGAAAACCTTCTGTGCACTTAAAATGTAGATAATCTGAGTTTTTTGCGCTGTTAAGAGAGTTATTCTCTTTCTTTTCCATTGTCATACTTTCTTCTAATGTTAATATTAAACAACACAAAACAATATTCATCTGAAACAGAGTATTTCAGTAAACTTTTTAAACTAATCCTACATCATTGGCTTTGAGTCAGCCAGTAAAGACAGACCAGTGCAGATTGTGGTACACTGGTAAATAGCATTTAAATATACTATACATTCTTCCATGAAGAAGCATATTGTGTGTTTGCAATTGAGATTAAAGTTTAACGAGAGGCTATGTATTTTCATTTTGACAGTTTATGTTTTTATATTTAGAATGTTAAGTTTGTCTACATTGTTCTCTTTTTAATGTGGTGTAATTTCACCTAGCCTCTATGTTTAGCTTCTATGTTTAGTTCAGTTATGTGTGGTCCATCATTCATCCAATTATTTAATGAATTACATTACAAACATGTTGATAAATTTGAGGTTTGGGTCTCCTTTAAACTGAAAAAATGGCTTTGCATTTTTTTTTTAATTAAAAATACAACTTGCGCACATATATAGTGATTTTTTAGTAGAAAATACTAATTATTTGAACATGTAACCAACCATTTCTTTAAAATAAACACTTTGTTGAGAGGAAAACAAAGGAATTAATTGACATGCTTTTAAGTGTGCTTTTTAAATGTCACATGAGCTTTGGTAACAGGACTGAGAAAAATGCAACCACCTTCTGCTTAAAAACCTTGTAAAAAAAATTTAATAAAGTTGCCTGAGATTGACCAATATACACATTTTGAATAGTTAAATATGCATGTTATTAGATTCAATGTTGAAAAAAGATTTAAAAAACAAAAAAGATATTTGAAAGAGTTGCAACAAGCAAATGGCACCCATTCGGTGGAATGGCCCAAATACACACCTCCAAGTTCAACATTCTGAGAACAGCCCAGTGATCTTGGCAGCTAACAAACAGAACAGGGTAACAGAGCATTTTTCAACCGATGCTGCAGCTCCTTCATAATTCATAGTTTGAGTTTTTGTTTGTTCAGTATTAATTGTCCTCCTTGTAAATCCAAGCTGGAGTGACTATACAGATCCTGACCAAGGAAAATCCAATTCTCCCTTTGTGCAGTAATCTACACCTGGATTTACTGCCTCTGTCCACAATAATATACATTATATCAGTGGTTCCCAACCTTTTTATGCTCCTGACCCATTTTAACAACACAAATTTGTCAACCCCAGACATTCAAAACTGAGACTTTATTGTATTGCTAAAATAATTTGTTTTTTGATCATGTAACAGTTTGCTATGCTATATTGCAAGTAAATGTTAATTTTAGAGGACATTTAGTCTATATAATGTATATTATTATGGATGGAGGCAGTAAATCCAGGTGTAGATTACTGCACAAAGGGAGAATTGGATTTTTCTTGGTCAGGATATGTCCAGTCAGTCCAGCTTGGATTTACAAGACTGACAATTAATACTGAACAAACAAGAACTGAAACTATGAATTATGAAAGAGCTGCAGCATCTGAAACTGACCACAATGAACATTTGACAGATAAACAGAACCACAGTGCTGCAGTTTCACACTCGGTTTGTCTTTTATGGATAGTGATTATCTCTGTCAACTCCCCATATATTTTTTATTCTTTTTTTTTTTTTTTAATCAATTACTATAAATTTCAGGCGACCCCAAGGTTGAAAATCACTGCATTATATAGACTAAATGTCCTCTAAAATTAACCTTTATTTACAACATAGTATAGAAAACTATTACATGATCAAAAATAAATTAATTTTAGCAACAAAACCAAAAAAAAAAAAATGTCTCCGTTTTGAATGTCTGGGGTTGACAGACATTTGTGATGTTAAAATGGGGTCAGGAGTAAAAAAAAAAAAAAAAGTTTGGAAGCACTGTGTTTAAAAGTGAAGGCTAATGGAGGAAAGTTGAATGACCTGTCATATTCAGAACAAAATCCAACTCTGAACATTCAACAGAGCAGGAGGAAATGGTCAACACATTTCGACCCTAAATGTGGCAATAACAGACACCCAAGAAACCACACTGAACAGTATTTAACAGACTAAACAGCTAATGACCACTGCTGGAAACAGATACTGACCGCCTTCTGTTCAGTTCTCCGCCTTAAGGCGGCCATACACTGTGTGATTACTTTGATCGTTGCATGCAGCTCCATCTCAAACTGTGCGAATCAGTCGTACAGTCAGGCTCACGATTCATGTTCTCACACTGCACGGACCGACGCTCGTATGCGACCTGACTGCTCACACTGTAGGACCATACACCAGAGGACGCACCACACTGTAGGACCATACACCAGAGGATGCACCACACTGTAGGACCATACACCAGAGGATGCACCACACTGTAGGACCATACACCAGAGGATGCACCACACTGTAGGACCATACACCAGAGGACGCACCACACGTTCCAGTGTTGAATCCGGAAATACAACGTTAAAATACCAAGGAATCCGTAAAAGTGCATAGACGATTGTGTATTGGCGTGAGCCACGAAATGGTAGTGCTAAACAAAAACCAACGAGCTGCTTTGGAAATATGTGCCATTATCTGTGAGGAATCAAAAAAGAAGAAAAGACAACGACGTGTTTGGTGCAGGAATTGGTTGGCCAGACGTGGACAGTATGGGCTGTCAAACCTACAGCAAAGGGAATTAAAGCCACAAGTGGCATCTAAAGGCCCTCGCCAAGGGCACGTCCAGTGGAAGTATGCTCATCGTTCAGCAGGTGGCACTCTAGCCCCAAATTTTGTGTCTTCTGATGAATGGGTGTAGGCCTGGGAGATTGACAATTGACTCAAATTTGAGACAAATCAGTGTTGGTATGTCCGAACCAAGGTTATAATAGTTTTGGATTTTTAATTATAGTTTAGTTTTAATTAGTTTTGACTTTTTTTTCTCTTATTCAGTTAGTTTTAATTAGTTTTTAGAGCAGGTTTGTTAGTTTTTATTAGTTATCGTTTTTTTCTGAATGCTTAGTTTTATTTTAGTTTAGTTTAGTTTTAGTATTAGTTTTAGTTATTTCATATATTTTATCTTCCTCATCATCCTATTCAAAGAAATTAGTGAGGCGCGGATATGTGTTACCCTGGACACTTTATTTGGGGGTCGGTTTAGGGTGGCTCATGGACTGAGCAGAGACACAATGTACTGTACAATGTATAAATTCCCTATAGCAGGTTGAGGGGGGGTGCAATCCATACACAACATCACTTACGTGAAACAATGCGAAGATGTGCAATGCATGAGAGGAGATGCACAAAGCAGCCAGCAGTTAAAGCAGATAGAAACATATATAAACCAGCTAACCAGCAGTTAAAGCAGATAGAAACATATATAAACCAGCTAACCAGCAGTTAAAGCAGATAGAAACATATATAAACCAGCTAACCAGCAGTTAAAGCAGACAGAAACATATACAAACCACTTATAAACATATATAACCCAGTTCCTCATCAGTAAACCACACCTTAGCAGATATCTCATCTCTTAATCATCTCCAGTTCCATTATTAGCCAACTTTGCTTCAGTTCAGTTCAGCTAGCTGTAGCTAGTAACATCAAACGTTTTTAACATTCTAACAGGTTCCATACCTCTGTAATTGGATTAGTTTTCATCCTCCTCTTTTCTCCTCTTCTAAACTGTGCAGTTCAGGGCTTGGAAGGCCTTTTCATGGTGATAAACTCTCCAGTTTTAACCTGGATGCTAGTTCAACACTGACTCTGTCCTTTAGCTCTGCTCTGTCTCTGTCACTCACGCGCACACACACGGTACGCCAAACAAAAAACAAAACAAAAAAACCCGACCCATGTATCACTACAGTAAACCCCAGACAGGACTGTGCTGCTTTGTCCCAGCTTCAGTCTGTATGTTCCAGGTAGAGTGGGGACCAGAAGACCACTGGAAACCACAGTGAGCAGACATGACAGACTGTGGAGTGTCCTATGGTGTCACCAGCTCAAACTGCTGGAGCGAAATAAATTAATTTCATATCAATCCGACATTGACAGAGACGAAAACGAAGGGAATTGTATCCATAATATTTATACGTTTTAGTTAGTTTTGTAAGTTCACAAAACAGTTTCAGTTAGTTATCGTTTTTTTCTTTTAATTAGAGTTTTTATTAATTTCAGTTAACGAAAATGTTTTTTCAATTTTAGTTTTCGTCATTTCGTTCGTTTTCGTTAACGATAATAACCTTGGTCCGAACTGAACAAAATTTTTTTATAAATGAATCTGTAGGGGGCGCTATGAGCCAAAATTCAATTTATTCCATTGAATGGGTGTAGGAGTGCGAGATGTACCACTGAGTCAAATTTGAGCCAAATCGGTGTTCGTATGTCTGAACTGATGCAATTTTCGTGAAGGTAAATTTGTAGGGGGCACTATTGAGCGAAATGACAATTTCTGTTGATAAATGGGTGTAGGCCTGGGAGATTGACGACTGATTCAAATTTGAGCCAAATTGGTGTTCGTATGTCTGAAGTGACGTAATTTTCGTAAAGGTAAAATTGTAGGGGGCGCTATAGCTTCAAATTTTCTGATAAATGGGTGTAGGCCTGAGAGATAGACGTCTGAGTCAAATTTGAGCCAAATTGGTGCTCGTATGTCCGAACTGAAGCAATTTTAATAAAAAAATTAAAAAAAAAAAAAAAAAACTTGTAGGGGGCACTGTAGTGCGAAATTTCAGTTTCTTTTGACAAGTAGGTGTAGGCCTGGGAGACAGATGTCTGAGCCAAATTTGAGCCAAATCGGTGTTCGTATGTCTGAACTAATGTCATTTTTGTAAATGTACATTTGTAGGGGGCGCTATAGTGCGAAATTTTAATTTCATTTAATAAATGGGTGTAGGCCTGGGAGATAGACGTCTGAGTCAAATTTGAGCCAAATCGGTGTTCGTATGTCTGAGCTGAAGCAATTTTTGTAATGGTAAATTCCCGAAGAAACTTTGCAAAGTTTGCGATGTCGTCACACAAAAACGGTGACACCGATCCCAAGAATTTGGCAAACTTTTGATGCCCCACTTCTCTAGATACTGTACACCGATTTTGAGCTCATTCAGCCAAACGACCAAGGAGGAGATAGTTCAAATACGACGTCAGCGAAAATGCTGACTCAGCATTTTGGAAATTTCAATCCAATATGGCCGACTAAGGGTTGGTTTTGGGGCGTGGCCATAATAATATTTTTTGTTTGTCTCCTCATGATGAATCCGTGTACCGATTTTCATGGCTCTACGACAAACTTTATGTTGGACGTGCTCCCTTTGGTGTAATGTATTTCCACTTTTCAAGGAGGCGCTGTCGCAACATTTTTTTACCGACATCTACGAAACCTATATGTAAATTCAATTTTGCACATTTCTGAATTTTGGGCAAAATTTGGTGAGTTTTCGTAAATGTTCAGGGAGTCAAAATTGAGCTCAAAGCGCAGGAGAAAGAAAAAAATTAAAAATTAAAAAATTAAAAATAATAATAATCTGATCAAGAACAATATAGCCGTTTCTATGGCAACCACGTATCTGGCCTTATTTGAAAGCTCTCGAGGTCCCCCACATGTCTGTGGGGTCAGAGGTCATGTGTCGTGCACTTACACACACTTGACTGACCCCGGGTGGGCGTGGTTCATTGACTCCCATTCATTCTGAGCTGGTCTAAATATGCAATTTGTGCACATGTCATGTACATCTTCGGAAAGGTCTCAGTGCCATGAATGTGAATGTGTGTGAGAGTGGCGACAGTGGCGAAAGGCGACCGCGTCACTGGCGATTTCGTCCCCATGCGCCCACTGCAGACTCAATAGGCCCTGCGCCGGCTTTACTCGGATCGGGCCTAACTAGTGACCTGCATGAAAAGGTTCAGATCTGTTATATTTTATCCAAAGCGTCAGATACTACCTCTTAAAATACAAGAGTCTAATGTGTGATCCTGATTATCGCCAACACCATCATCAACACTATCCATCCCTACTATCCCCAAAGACATTGCTCCATAGCAATGCTGCATTTGTAAATAAGAACCTGTTCTTAATTGCTTGCCTGGGTAAATAAAGGTTAAATAAATAAATAAAAAACAAAATGGAGCACTCTGTTATGGTCTATAATAAAACAAAAGGAACAAGATCACTGGTGAGTGACAGGGTTTTATCTGCAGCTACCATGTTCCTGGCTCTGGACCAGATCCAAAACGATTTGTGTAACTGAAGGCTGACCACTGGTGTCTGACTTGGTCCGAGTCATCAAATTAACATTAAACGAAAAATCACTTTTGGCTTTTGAGTTTTTGTCATTATGCAGCTGGAAAACAGTGGTGTGCCTGTGAAAAAAATACTATAGGTTGTAATGAGAATGTTGCTTAATTTTTTTTTTTTTTCTTGCTCTGTGTATTTTTGTCCATTATTTAAAGTTTTGTAAATGGTCTTAGTTGTTATCAGTATGGCTTATTCCAGTGTTTCCCAACAATGTTTTGGTTTGTAACCCCATTTTAACATCACATATTTCTGGCGACCCAAGACATTCAAAACAGAGACTTTTTTTTTGCTAAAATTAATTTGTTTTTGATCATGTAATAGTTCGCTATACTATGTTGCAAATAAACATCAATTTTAGATGACATTTAGTCTATATAATGTACATTATTATGGATGGAGGCAGTAAATCCAGGTGTAGATTACTGCACAAAGTGAGAATTTTATTTTCCTTGGTCAGGATATGTACAGTCAGTCCAGCTTGGATTTACAAGGCTGACAATAGTGAACAAACAAGAACTCAAACTATGAATTATGAAAGAGCTGCAGCATCTGAAACTGACCACAATGAACATTTGTCAGATAAACAGAACCACAGTGCTGCAGTTTCAGACTCAGAGTTTGACATGTCTTTTATGTATTGTGATTGTCCCTTTCAACTCACTATATATATTTTTTAATCAGTAATTTTTTTTATTTTTACCAAATACTAGAAATTTCAGGCGACCCCATTTGAATTCCAGGTGACCCCACCAGTTGAAAAACACTGGCTTATTCTATTTCAATAAATATTAAAAAAAAAAAAAAAAAAAAAAAAGAAAAAAGAAAAAGGAAACCAAATGTAGGAAGTGGACCTCAATGCAGGGCCTTGTGGGTAAACATATATAACAGAAAAGGAAGTTACCCTGCATAACCAACCGCAGACCAACCGATAACCAAGGTTTCTTGTTCTTTGTTTGTGTTGTCTTCTCCTTCAGTAATTCTTGTTGCACCGCCATCATAGGAGAGGAGGGGATCACGTTATTCAAAATGTTTTGTTTGACAAAGTGTGGTGTGAAAGCAAACTCAGAATAGCTGAATGTTCTGAATTATAATTTTACTAGTATGTGGCCCATGGGGAACCATGGGCTGTAGATGTGGGAGTTCTTATGCTGGGGAGAGCAGACTTTTGGGAAAAGATGATAGTCCATACTGAATAAGTAGTGACATAAAAATTGTTTGCTAAGTAAATCTTAAAAATGTGACCGGCAATTCATATACACAGGCGCACCTGCAGAGTGAAATAGTGAGCGGCGGAGCAGCGGGGGGTGAATAATTTGTAAGATGGTGTGGGGGGGGGGGCTTCCTTGCTGGGTACCTCACAATGAGTACGCACAGATGTGAAACTTAACAGGCATTTGCAATTCCTCTATGTCTCCGGCTGTTATGAAGCTCATTTACCTTTCCCAACCTCCTAAAACTTCGCAAACTTTTTTTTGAGGGGGTAGGATGTTTGTTTAAGGGGGAATTTCCCCCTCTTGCCCTCTCTAGAACTGGCTCCGATGCCAATACGTCGGGACTGTAGCTTGTAAATGCGGCGTTCCTGTTTTTAACTTCATTTCCCGTCATGCAGCGTTGTGCTTCCGTGATTGTAAGGCAATTGTATTCCAAAATTACAAATATCTCCCAAAATATTGGTCCTGTCAACTTGCCAAAATGTTTAATGTGGAGACAGGACTATTACTCAAATGTAGGTACCAAATTGGCCACTTCAAAACATCTCAATTTCTCAGAAGTGTGCAGATACACACATCAAGGTTATAATAGTTTTGGATTTTTAATTATAGTTTAGTTTTAATTAGTTTTGACTTTTTTTTCTCTTATTCAGTTAGTTTTAATTAGTTTTTAGAGCAGGTTTGTTAGTTTTTATTAGTTATCGTTTTTTTCTGAATGCTTAGTTTTATTTTAGTTTAGTTTAGTTTTAGTATTAGTTTTAGTTATTTCATATATTTTATCTTCCTCATCATCCTATTCAAAGAAATTAGTGAGGCGCGGATATGGGTTACCCTGGACACTTTATTTGGGGGTCGGTTTAGGGCGGCTCATGGACTGAGCAGAGACACAATGTACTGTACAATGTATAAATTCCCTATAGCAGGTTGAGGGGGGGTGCAATCCATACACAACGTCACTTACGTGAAACAATGCGAAGATGTGCAATGCATGAGAGGAGATGCACAAAGCAGCCAGCAGTTAAAGCAGATAGAAACATATATAAACCAGCTAACCAGCAGTTAAAGCAGATAGAAACATATATAAACCAGCTAACCAGCAGTTAAAGCAGATAGGAACATATTATAAACCAGCTAACCAGCAGTTAAAGCAGATAGGAACATATTATAAACCAGCTAACCAGCAGTTAAAGCAGACAGAAACATATAAAAACCACTTATAAACATATATAACCCAGTTCCTCATCAGTAAACCACACCTTAGCAGATCTCTCATATCTTAATCATCTCCAGTTCCATTATTAGCCAACTTTGCTTCAGTTCAGTTCAGCTAGCTGTAGCTGTAACATCAAACGTTTTTGAACATTCTAACAGGTTCCATACCTCTGTAATTGGATTAGTTTTCATCCTCCTCTTTTCTCCTCTTCTAAACTGTGCAGTTCAGGGCTTGGAAGGCCTTTTCATGGTGATAAACTCTCCAGTTTTAACCTGGATGCTAGTTCAACACTGACTCTGTCCTTTAGCTCTGCTCTGTCTCTGTCACTCACGCGCGCACACGGTACGCCAAAAAAAAAAAAAAAAAAAAAAAAAAACCCGACCCATGTATCCCATGCATCACTACAGTAAACCCCAGACAGGACTGTGCTGCTGTGTCCCAGCTTTAGTCTGTATGTTCCAGGTAGAGTGGGGACCAGAAGACCACTGGAAACCACCAGTGACCGGACATGACAGACTGTGTAGTGTCGTATGGTGTCACCAGCTCAAACTGCTGGAGCGAAATAAATTAATTTCATATCAATCCGACATTGACAGAGACGAAAACGAAGGGAATTGTATCCATAATTTGTATACGTTTTAGTTAGTTTTGTAAGCTCACAATACAGTTTCAGTTAGTTATCGTTTTTTTCTTTTAATTAGAGTTTTTATTTATTTCAGTTAACGAAAATGTTATTTCAATTTTAGTTTTTGTCATTTCGTTCGTTTTCGTTAACGATAATAACCTTGACACACATGCACACACTCTGAGACCCTCCAGTATTATTGTAAAGAGAATACGTGTCCCAACCTGACTGGTGTAAGTCAGCACAGAGGTGGGAAAACACCATTAATAAGTTGAGCTGTTTTCACCCACAAAAACTGAGCTTTTTAGCTCATCAGATCTTCTTTGCATTATCACCAGCATTAGTGTGTTTCATTGGAACTGGATTGCTTGATTCTTTTTAACAGTACACAAAAAAAACAAGTTTTACTCATTTACATAATTTTAATAATTAGTAATTTGCATGGATTTTTGAATGTGGAATTCCTCCAAATAGAAAATCTAAATCTGTAAAATACTCAACCATATAATGCGAAAACACTTACTACACAGGAGACAGAAGGGTGTGGAGCTGGAGTCTTCAGTCTGTTCATAAATAAAACTGAGTGGTGGTTTGTCTTCTGTGGAGCCCCAGTCCCCTCCCACAGCATATGCTTGTCTGAATGTGTTGTGTATTGCCTCATATCTTTGGATGGAAGTAGCTGTTATAGCCCTGAGCAATAAAACCTCAGTAATATTAAGTTAAAGTACACATTCTAATTTATTTCACCTGTATATTCATTTTCTTGGTCTGTTTTGTGGATTTTTGTGTTTTAATGTGTTGAATGCTGATTTGAACTGATACTGACTTTTTTTTTTTTTGATGTGATGAATGACCCTTAGTGTTTTACTCTGTTTCATATTTCATACTTCACCCATAACCCCCACACCTTACAGTATGGCTAGACAGTCTTCTACAGTGTCACCAAGTGTTTCTCTTGACATAGAACCTCCTGATGTTCAAACCCCTCTACTGGCTGCACATGGTGCACCCACTGGATTTAGTGCACACTTACAGACTTATTTTCCAACCCCCAGTCAACCACTAGCTGGAACACCTGATGCCAGAGTCCCTCTCCAATCCTTTCCCCCCTTGGATAATCTACATCCTGTTGATCAATCTCTTGCTTGGGAAACTGAGGCTGTGTCTTATTCATCTGCTCCAGGAGGTGGAGTTTTAAACCTTACAGCTTCCTCTTCTTACCCAGCACCTCCCTCTCCTTATGAACTTCCACGTGCAATACCTACACCTGCTCGGGAATTGAATCAACTCACAGAACAAACCCAGACAGGTTGGGACAGAATGCACATGGAAATGAAGGAGCAAAATGTGGCTATTAAGGAGCTAACAACATACTTAAAAGAAAGTCAAAATTCTTCAAAGGAACATCTTAAGGATTTTGTGGATCAAATAAGTACAAATCATCAACAACTCTGCACTATGATTACATCACATAAAGAAGGTACGGGAACTGAAATGGAGAATCTTGTAAAGACAATCAAACTGATTGTAGAAAAGGAAGTAAAAAAAACTCTGAAGCATCCCTGCTGTCAGAAGTTCGCTTTATGGTGGAGCAGCTTCAAGTGGAGATCCAATCGGAGCTCAAAACTTTTCACACACATTCTCAAGAATGCATTTCCAAGTTGTCAAAAACTGTTGAAGCAACTAGTGCTGAGCTAACCAAGCTGGCTACTAACATGAAGAAAGTGGAGATTGAAAATAAAGAACAGTTAACGTGTCTTGAGAGGAAATCTTCTGGTCTGGAAGGAAGACTAGAATCTTTCATAGCTGAAGTCAAATCTACTCCATCCTCTTCGAGTTATAGAGAGTATTCTGATAAATCACGCCCAGTTCTGACTACAAACCCCCCAGTTACGAAAAGTGATCATATTAAGAAGACCTTCCCAACGTATGGAGGACCTAATGATGATCCTGACCCCCTTAATTATCTGTCAAAGTGCCATGACTTTCTTGCTCTACATCCTTTGATTGATTCTGATATTCTGGCAACTTTCAGAACTGTCCTCCAAGGCACCGCTTGTGACTGGTGGGAAATCGCTAGATTAGATGTCACTACTTGGAGCCAGTTTGAGACTGTCTTTTTGTCTGTTTTTCTTGCAAAAGACTATGAAGATGAACTGGCTGAACGTGTCTGAACCAGCAGACAGAAAGAGCATTAAAGCCACAGGCGGCATTGACAGGCCCTCGCCACGGGCACATCCAGTACAAGTATGTCCATCGTTCAGCAGGTGGCGCTCTAGCAGCAAATTTTAATGTCTTCTGATGAATGGGTATAGGCCTGGGAGAATGACAACTGATTCAAATTTGAGCCAAATAGGTGACTGTATGTCCAAACTGAACCAATTTTAGTAAAATGAAATTTGTAGGGGGCGCTATGGAGCCAAATTTCAAATTTTTCAGATGAATGGGTGTAGGCCTGGGAGTTTGACGTCTGAGTCAAATTTGAGCCAAATTGATGTTCGTATGTCTGAGCTGAAGCAATTTTGGTAAAGGTAACTTTGTAGGGGGCGCTATAGTGTGAAATTAAAATTTCTTTCAATAAATGGGTGTAGGCCTGGGAGATAGAAATCTGAGTCAAATTTGAGCTAAAATGGTGTTCATATGTCCGAGCTGAAGCAATTTTTGTAAATTTTTGTAAAAACTTCACAAAGTTGGCAACCTTGTCTCACAAAAACGGTGACATTGATCCCAAAAATTTGGCTAACTTGTCATGCCCCACTTCTCTAGATACTGTACACCAAGTTTGACCTCATTTGGCCAAAGGGCCAAGGAGGAGATAGTTAAAATACGATGTCAGTGAAAACGCTGACTCAGCATTTAGGAAATTTCAATCCAATATGGCCGACTAAGGGTTGGATTAGGGGCATGGCCATAATATTTTGTGTTTGTCTCCTGACGATGAATCTCTGTACCAATTTTCATGGCTCTACGACAAACTCGTGCTGTCGCAGCATTTCTTTACAGACATCTACGAAACCTGTATGTAAATTACATTTTTTGCACTTCTGAATTTTGGGCAAAATTTGGTGAGTTTTCATAAATGTTTAGGGGGTCAAATTTGAGCTCAAAGCGCACGAGAAGGAAAAAATAAAATTAAAGCCGCAAGCGGCATCTAAAGGCCCTCGCCATGTAGAAGTATAAGTATGCCCATCGTTCAGCAGGTGGTGCTCTAGCACCAAATTTCAATGTCTTCTGATGAATGGGTGTAGGCCTGGGAGATTGAAAACTGATTCAAATTTGAGCCAAATTGGTGTTCATATGTCTGAAGTGAAGTAATTTTTGTAAAGGTAAAATTGTAGGGGGCGCTATAGCTCCAAATTTCAAATTTTTCTGATAAATGGGTGTAGGCCTGGGAGATAGACGTCTGAGTCAAATTTGAGCCAAATTGGTGTTCGTATGTTCGAACTGAAGCAATTTTAATAAAAAAAAAATTTTTTTTTTAAACTTGTAGGGGGCGCTGTAGTGCGAAATTTCAGTTTCTTTTGACAAGTAGGTGTAGGCCTGGGAGACAGATATCTGAGTCAAATTTGAGCCAAATCGGTGTTTGTATGTCCGAACTGAAGCAATTTTAATTTTAAAAAAAAAATTTTTTTAAACTTGTAGGGGGCGCTGTAGTGCGAAATTTCAGTTTCTTTAGAAAAATAGGTGTAGGCCTGGGAGACGGATGTATGAGTCAAATTTGAGCCAAATCGGTGTTCGTATGTCCGAACTGATGCAATTTTTGTAAATGTACATTTGTAGGGGGCGCTATAGTGCGAAATTTCAATTTCTTTTAATAAATGGGTGTAGGCCTGGGAGATGGACGTCTGAGTCAAATTTGAGCCAAATCGGTGTTCGAATGTCTGAGCTGAAGCAATTTTTGTAATGGTAAATTCCCGAAGAAACTTTGCAAAGCTTCCGATGTCGTCACACAAAAACGGTGACACCGATCCCAAGAATTTGGCTAACTTTTGATGCCCCACTTCTCTAGATACTGTACACCGATTTTGAGCTCATTCAGCCAAATGGCCAAGGAGGAGATAGTTCAAATACGACGTCAGCAAAAACGCTGACTCAGCATTTTGGAAATTTCAATCCAATATGGCCGACTAAGGGTTGGTTTTGGGGCGTGGCCATAATAATATTTTTTGTTTGTTTCCTCATGATGAATCTGTGCACCGATTTTCATGGCTCTACAACAAACTTTACGTTGGACGTGCTCCCATTGACGTAATGCATTTCCACTTTTCATGGGGGCGCTGTCGCAACATTTCTTTCCTGACATCTACGAAACCTATATGTAAATTCAATTTCTCAGACTTCTGAATTTTGGGCAAAATTTGGTGAGTTTTCGTAAATGTTCAGGGGGTCAAATTTGAGCTCAAAGAGAAGGAGAAGAAAAATAAATTAAAAAAAAAAAAATTAAAGTCGCAAGTGGCATCTAAAGGCCCTCGCCACGGGCATGTCCAGTAGAAGTATATCCATCGTTCAGCAGGTGGCGCTCTAGCACCAAATTTCAATGTCTTCTGATGAATAGGTGTAGGCCTGGGAGATTGACAAATGATTCAAATTTGAGGCAAATCTTTGTTCGTATGTCCGAACTGAAAAAAATTTTGTATACATGAATCTGTAGGGGGCGATATGAGCCAAAATTCAATTTGTTCCATTGCATGGGTGTAGGCCTGCGAGATGTACCACTGAGTGAAATTTGAGCCAAATCGGTGTTCGTATGTCCGAACTGATGCAATTTTCATGAAGGTAAATTTGTAGGGGGCGCTACTGAGCGAAGTGGCAATTTCTTTTGATAAATGGGTGTAGGCCTGGGAGATTGACAACTGATTCAAATTTGAGCCAAATTGGTGATCGTATGTCTGAAGTAAAGTAATTTTCGTGAAGGTAAAATTGTAGGGGGCGCTATAGCACCAAATTTCATTTTTTTCTGATAAATGGGTGTAGGCCTGAGAGACAGACATCTGAGTCAAATTTGAGGACATGCTCCCATTGACGTAATGCATTTCCACTTTTCAAGGGAGCGCTGCAGCAACATTTCTTTACCGACATCTACGAAACCTATATGTAAATTCAATTTTGCACATTTATGAATTTTGAGCAAAATTTGGTGAGTTTTCGTAAATGTTCAGGTGGTCAAAATTAAGCTCAAAGTGCAGGAGAAAGAAAAATAAGACAAACAATAAATAAATAAATAAATAAATAAAAATAATAATAATCTGAGCAAGAACAATATAGCCGTTTCCGTGGCAACCACGTATTTGGCCTTATTTGTAAGCTCTCGAGCTCCCCCACATGTCTGTGGGGTCAGAGGTCACGTGTCGTGCACTTACACCCACATGACTGACCCCGAGTGGGCGTGACCCATTGACCCCCATTCATTCTGAGCAGGTGTAAATATGCGATTTGTGCACATGTCATGTACATCTTCGGAAAGGTCTCAGTGCCATGAATGTGAATATGTGTGAGAGTGGCGACAGTGGCGAAAGGCGACCGCGTCACTGGCGATTTGGTCCCCATGTGCTCACTGCAGACTCAATAGGCCCTGCGCCGGCTTTACTCGGCTCGGCCTAACTAGAGGTAAGCTGCTAAAGCTGAACTGCACTGGGCCAATAGCCAGCTTGTACACTACTGTACGCGTCTGTGTTCGCACATGCACAGTGTGAGAATCTGAAGCACATGGGCTCGTGGCACTGCTTTGACAATGCGATAGACTCACGAGGAGCGAGCAGGATTTCAAACAGCTCTGTTTTCCTTGCGAACACACGATTGCTGGTGGTAAGGTGCTGATCGCTTCTCCTTACCCCATGTACACTGCACCAAGCACCACACACGCTTAGAGGCACATCTGGCCCCATCCCAGAAAGAGTCGCACCAGTGAGAAATCGTCTCTAAACTCACACAGTGTAAGGCTGCCTTTAACTGGGTCAAATGTGTCAGTTTAAGCCCCTTTTTCCAACTTGTTCGGTAGCTGTACTTAAACACTACTCACGATCATGTCAAGTATTAAGTCCCCCCCCACCCCCCCACAGATCCAGTACTTACCTCAGGTCGGTCCTCCGTTCCAGATGTGATGCAGAGTTCTGCTGCCTGAGTTTTAGACGGAAAGTGCACACGCTGGCGGGAGCGCGCACACTGAGAGTCAATATGGAAACGTTTACAAGGTTCCCGTGTATTTGCCTGAATGAAAAGTTTTCCCATTTCCCATTTGCATATTTAGTAGAAAGTAGAACAGGGCTGTCAAACTCGTTTTATTTCAGGGACCAGATTCAGCTAAATGTGATCTGCAGTGGGCCGAACCAGTTAAATAATAACAGAATTATATATAATAAATAATGTCAACTCCAAACTTTTCTCTCTGTTTTAGAGCGAAAAAAGTTAATTTACTTTATGAACAGGTTTACATCTACAAACTATCCTTTCAAATGATGTGAATAACATGAACAAACTGAAAAAATAAGTGTAATTTTAACAATATTCTGCCTCAGTTTCTCATTTACACATGTACATTAGAACGTACAGATCACAGTGGATCTACAAACACACAAAACATTTAATAACAGGTGGAATATTGTTAAAATTGTACTTGCTTCTCTTAAGACATTTCAGGTTATTTGCTTTTTTTTTTTTTTGCAAAATTATACTTTTAGTGTAAATACATGAAAATATTTACATTTACAAACAGAAACATTTGCAGTTGTCATTATTTCTATGTTATTCTGATAGTATTTGACTGGTCCTGTCCACTTGAGATTGAATTAGTCTGAATGTGGAACCTGAACTAAAAGGATTGTTAATATCTTCAGTGTAATTTTTGCATTCCACAAATTCATCCCCAGGGCCGGACTGGACCCTTTGGTGGGCCAGATTTGGCCCCCAGGCCACATGTTTGACACCTGTGATGTAGAAGTTCATGTCAAACATACTGTTAACCTTATTATTATTTTAGGTAAATGTTATATTCATACTTGTAAGTGGAAAAACACAAACCCTTCCTTTAACTTGTTTTTATGTGATTTTATTAAATATTACAAATCTCTTCAGTATATTGTAAATATGTTCCCAAAAAAAAGCCAGAAAACTTTCTTTTAGTTGATCTAAGTCCTTGCTGTTTTAATTGTATCTTGCCTTAGTCCTTTGTGCTCTATTGTCCAGTCAGATTTACTCATTCATTTTTCTTTCTGTTTCAATATTTTCATTACATTTCAAATGTCTTAATTTTTTTTACTTATTTTGTTTCAGATAGTTGGAATAGTTGTGTTTAACCATTCCACCATGTCTCCAAATGTATTTCTATATTTCTCTTCTGTAATATTTTTCCCATTCTTGTTATGTAAATTTGCTTTGTGCCAAGAAAAAAAAAATAGTAGAATGTGCTCTGTATAATTAATAATACAGTCGCTGAAAAAGTTATTAGACTACTCCTTGTTTTCTTCAATGTCCTGTTCATTTTAATGCCTGGTCCAACAAAAGGTCCATTTGTTTGGATAAATATTGTAGCCTCCTGACGGTGCAGTGGGTGAACAGAGTCGAAAACAGATTTATAAATAATTTTATTTTCCTTTCCGTGTCAAACCAAATTCCTGAACAACCATGCTGATTGGTTGGTATCAGGTCAATGCAGGGACATCCTCTGCAAGTGATGTTTATGAAGACGAATGATTTTAAGGAATGAGCCTAAAGGACTTAAGAAAACGAAAATCTCAGCCATTGTTATCTGTTCTTCATCAGAGACATCTTCCCTGCCATAGTAAATTAAGGACTCAGGAACTGAGTGTTTACACTTAGCTGACTTCGTACTCTCAACATCTGTGTTTTATTATGTTTGTTCATCCAGAGGTGAAGATGAACCCAGAAACGAACAAAGGGCTGAATAACAAAATTGGTATCTGGTGCCATGTTAATAATGTATTACATTATGTGTTAATGCTGATTAACTCAGCACGTTAACTCTTTCATGTAGACGTAATACTTCAGCCATTTGCCTGACCTGTGGTTTCATATAAGTGTGTCCTGATCATGTTCACGGTGAGTTATGTGAAAGTAAGAGAATTACTGCTTATAGCATGTCTGAATAATCATGCTATTATTTTACTTAGGCCGAGTGAGGTTACAGGTGATGTATAAAGTTTAAGTGATCTTATTTAAGGATGCAAAGTTTTCTTACAAGTCTGCACAACGTCCTCTCCCCCTCTTCCTAAGAGGGAGGAGAAACGTGATACTTTGAGATATGCAAACGACTCGTCAATATGCACGAGGAGGCCGGATTAGAGCCGAAACAGACAAAGAAGGCAACGCCCCGAGGCATCGAGGACTCATCAATATGCACAAGGGAGGTGTGCCGGGTTGGTTTTCGGACAGAACTATAAAAAGTAAACGAAACCAACTTTTCATCAGTCTTTTACCATCTTCTCTACCATCCCTCTTGCTCTCAACTACTCAGAGAGCTTGACTATCTCCTTGGCTCTCACAGAGCTGTTCCATCTCCGTCGCTCTCCAAACTTCACAAAGAGCTTTTACCATCTTCTGAGCTCTCAAAGAGCTTTACCATCTTTGCTGTTCTCAACTTCTCCTGGCGAGCTTTCCAGAACCAGCCGCCAGAGCCAGCTGTGCACCTCTTCCAGCCAGCAGAACTTCAGAACTTCAGACCTCCGGCGTGAGCAATCCGCTCCCACAGCCTGTTCCTGCTTCGAACTCTGTCAGAAGACGTCAGCCCAACTGCATCCGTTCTCCGTCAAGGCCTCTCCAGCCTGCATCCTCACCTTTGGCGTGTCGCTCCAGCTGCTACATGCTCCTTCTCCAAAGTCACGTCCTGCATCCTTCAGAGGGCCTCCAACTTGTAAGAAAACTTGCTCCTGATTTATCTGAGTTGGTGTTATTCCAATTTAAGTAGGTTTACCTCAACGTAATGTGGTGGAAAATTTACTTTTTATATTTCATACTGTTAGTACATGCTGAGTCATTGTTATGTGTGATGTTTACCACTCTGTAACACCCCCGACCCAGGAATGGAGTTCTTTCTTGCCTTGAGTTAAAACCCAAACACCTAAATGTCTGAATGTGTAGATAGACGATGGCGCCTGCACTCCAGATAGGATCCATGCAAGGTTAGGGTGAAGAGGTCATCATGACCTCTTCATGGAGCAGAGAAGGAGTAGTATGGAGTGGTACGATGTACGTAAGGGATGACATCATGGTTTGAGGGGGTTGGATTTGGTTCTATATAAGCTTTAGTTTTCTCTTGTTTAATCAGACTTCACTTACAGAGTTTCTCTGTGATTGACTTCTCAATAAATGCATTTATTTATTTTAACTCTAACTTTCTCTCCTCCTCTTTGTGTGTGGGTTATCAGTTGAACATTTCCACAACAGTAACCTCACTAACGTTATAATACCTTGAATACAGCCATCTGCCAACTTAATCTACATATTCTCCTGTCCATAATCTCCTGCTCCCTATTATCTTGTTTGTCTCTTGTCTTTATGTTATTTGTGTGTCTTAGTTTAGTTAATAAATTATTTATACGTGTATAAATCCGCTGCCTCAGTTTATCCTTGTGTACTGCCTCTTCACCTTCGGGTTCCCTGTCCCGTCAAAAAGTTCCACCACCTTTGCAAGATTTCCAAATTATTGTTTTGGGTTGATTTAAGTTTAAGCTTAGTTATAAATCTATAATTAAATTAATCAATAAATCAACACTCCGTCCTTAAATAATTTGGTATCCTATTCTTGCTACATTATAATTATAACAACAAAAATAGCGCACAGTAGTTTAATTTCAGAGCTGATATCTGTCCATTGAACATGTTTTCTTGATATTCAAAATCACTCCAGTTCTTCCATCAGTATCTGTGTCTGTACTGACAAAAACAGTGCTTTTAGACAGTCCATGTTTTTTCTGTCGGTTTTAGTCACATGATACACACAGGAGTTAGGAATGGATTGTATAACTATTGTTTTTGTTGACTTCTGATAGTTTAAATTTTTTTCTGCGACTGTATAAAACAAAAATAACTTCACCTTAAAGAAATAAGTGGCAAAATTACCCAAAAAAAAAAACCCAAAAAAATCTTCTAAAAAAAAAAAAAAAACACTAAACACTAAAATAGTTTTACAGGTAAGAGATAAATATAAACGGTCTGGTTAGATGTTTTCAGAAAAAGGGGGGAGAGGTCAGATTGAGATGGTTCAGACGTGGGATGAGAAGGGATGGTGAATATACTGGTGGAATTATGATGAAGATACCAAGCAGGAGGCAAAGACGAAGACCGAGGAGGAGATGTATGGATGTGGTGAACAGTGTTGGAAAGTTACTTTTAAAAAGCAACTTTTGCTCGTCACTTCTTTGAAAAGTAATCCATTACTTTACTTGGTTGTCCTCTATGGAAAGTAACTTTTTTTTAATGTTACTTGTTACTTTTACGTTTATGTTACTGGACTTTGGGCAGAACCACGTATCTGTTTGTAAATGTGTAGGGATGGATATAGTTCTACTATGGAGGACCGAACAGGTGTTTTTTGTGCTCTGTTATAAAAAATGCCACAAACAGAGCACTTGACAAGACAATACTGGACTACTGTAGGCTTCAACACTACCACTAAGCCATGTCAAACAGTATGAAATAACACAACCTCCATACATCTGATGGGCATACAGGTGAACACAAAATACAGGGTGTCCCATAAGTCTCCATACATAGGAGACACAATACATTCCATACAGATATGGTTCTAACATGTATTTCTTTATAGTTCTTCAGCAGTGGAGGACACGCATTGAAATGTGTTCCCGACAAAATGGCAGTCATATAGAGCATATTATATAAATAAAAAAGGTTTATGTCAAGAAACGTTTATTTTTCCTATGTATGGAGACTTATGGGACACCCTGTATATAAGGGCTTGTCATTTTTTGTCCAACTCTTGTTTAGTTTCCTGGTGAAATGAGGTGAAATGAGAACTCGTGACTATTGCGCAGCTGTTTCACTACTGGATGTTTACATCGAAAAGAATGCGTTTGCGCCACGGATTTTAACAGTTTTAGATTTTTCATTATAGTTTAGTTTTATTTAGTTTTGACTTTTTTTTCTCTAATTCAGTTAGTTTTAATCATTTTTTAGAGCAGGTTTGCTAGTTTTTATTAGTTTTCATTATTTTCTAAATGCTTAGTTTTAGTTTAGTTTTTTATATCTTTTATCTTTTTCACCGTCATATTCAAATAAATCCCAGACAGGACTCTGCTGCTTTCTCCCAACTTTAGTCTCCATGTTTCCAGGTAGAGTGGGGACCAGAAGACGACTTTAAACAAGTGACGAGAAGCGATGGATCGTTAAATACCATATGGTGCCAGCAGCTAAAATTGCCCGAGGGAAATAAATCAATTTGATATCAATCCAACACTGACAAAGACGAAAACGAAGAGAATTTTATCCATAATTTTTATCTGTTTGTTAGTTTTGTAAACACACAATACAGTTTCGGTTAGTTAACTTTTTTTTTTCTTTTAATTATAGTTTTTATTTATTTCAGTTAACGAAAATGTTTTTACAATTCTAGTTTCGTCATTTCGTTAGTTTTCATTAACAATAACCTTGGTTAGCGCATGTCTGACGGTTTGGAGCATGCACATAATTTTTAGGGTGTAAAAAAAATTTGTGGGGAAAAAATTGTACGTGACACTTGTCAAATCTGTCCCTAAGAAAAGTAACATGCCGAACTGAAAAAGGAACTACGTTTCGTTACCAAATTTTCAGTAGTAAAGCATTACACTACTTTTTACCCCCTAAAAAAGTAGTTATATTACTGTAACATGTTACTTTGCAACTCTTTACATTCAACACAGGTGGTGGAGGACGACAAACAGGTAGAAGATGCAGGAAAAGGGTCAGATGGAAACAAATGATCTGTGATGACACCTAAAGGGAGCAGCTGAAAGTAGTGGTAGTAGATAAATATAAATGAATAAGTCGATTTATATCACACCATGTGCAACCACAATGTTAATATGTAAGTCATGTTAAATTTTAATTCTATATTTCAATAAATACCAAATTTCTCAGTTTTCTCTTATATTTCATTTTTCACTCATTTGTGGTTTTTCTGTCTTCTGTCTGCACTTGGTTGTCGTAATTATTTTTATTTCACTGTTTTAATTGTACAGCTGTTTTTGTCTTAGTCTATTCTTGTATTTTAGTCTATCATTTTGCTTTTTTATTCTTCCGTACGACACTGTTTTTAATTGTACAGCTGCTTCATGTCTTTATTCTTGTATTTTATTTTCTTATTTATTTTTATTTTGGTTTTCCCCTGTAAGTCGCTTTGGAAAAAAGCGTCTGCTAAATGCATAAATGTAAATGTTGCTGCTGTTAAACACAGTGGGATAAATGGTCATATCTTATCTGAAATTCAACACTTTTTTTAGGAAATCTGCTGCATCATGTCACTTCAAACTGATTTGGGTATATAAACATTTATTGAACAAGTAATGCACTTATTCTCAGTAGAAGAAATGGCATTTGGTGGTGTGGATCACTATCCATGGAAAATATGTTTTCCCACCCCTCTGTCGGGGGTTTCTGAAGGTCCTGCTTCATAATGTGGCACAAGTCCATGAGGGAAAAATAAAATCCACCTCTTTGCTGAAACTGAATCCAACATAGCTGTAAAGATGTAAAAGAGAAAAAAAAAAAAACAGACATGCAGCGTCTTCACAAGCTGTACTTTTTGTCCCTCTTAAACTGAAAATAAATGCACTCTCCTCTAAACAAATCAAGGTGCCAAAGCTGCAAACACAGCAGCAGAGGATTCTCCACTATTGTACTTTTTGTCTCACCCTGCCTTTCCAAACCCCTCTGCCATCACTTTACATTTCCCACAAGCCTTCACTGACTTGTAACACCATCAGGGATGTGTTTCCATGCCTGACACAGGAAAAAAAAAAAACTGGATGAAATATTAAAAGACTAGGAAAGTATCATAAAAACAAAATCCTGAGAGAATATGTACAGTACCACATCTCTGACAGTATTACATGAGTGTAGGCAGCCACATCTACAGTCTTTCAACTTCTTCATAGCACTTGGATGGATCTGTGCTTTAAACAAACTCCTCGTCCACACTTTTAGCGCAGTCCAGGTGCTACAGAAGGTTAGCTCTTCTGGAGGAGTTTAGTCCGTCTCCATGGCGCCGCTGTGCGTCTCTTTGGACACCATGAGTCTCATCAGTTTCCCATGGAGCTTCTCAATCTTCTTCACATCCTGGGCCTGGTCTGTCTTGTACTGTAAACACTGAGGAGACAGGACGATAATGATGAGAACAACAGTACTGGTTAGTTTTCACATTCATCAGTAGGGCTGTGTATTGGCAAGAATCTGGCCATACGATACAAATCACAATACTAGGATCATGATTAGGGATAGAACGATTACCGCTATAACGATAAACCGCAGTAAAATTGCCAACGGTTAGTATTAAAGTTTAAATTCTAATTATCATGATAACCGTGTTTGATTACCGCACTTATACAGAGAAAACGCCTATGTAAAGATCTGCTTTTATGTCAAACATTTGAATATTGTTTTAATTTATTCCAATTTTAATTTTACATGCCTAATATTTGGAACCAATACTCACTTTTAAAGTCTTTGAAAAGGTCTGTTAAACATCTGTGTGTTATTTATGCAATAAAGTATATACATTTTTCAAATCGGATTTTATATATTTTTTGTGTTTTCTGGCCTTTTATGTTGATATAGTCGGTTAAAGTGAAAAAATAATAATAGGCAGATGATATAGATGAAGTTGTGCTGAAAAACAGATCCCAAACATGGGTATAGTAAACATTTGTTTATATAGTATATAAAGGTAAAATCAAAAGGACTGAAAAACGGACAAAATAGACTCAGACCACTAAGGGTTAATATTTGAATGTTTCTGCAACAGAAGGAACATTGTGTCAATTATTTTATTTGTTTTGTTTTTTTGTTGTTGTTGTTTTTTTAAAATACAACTTGGTTAAATTATTTCAGTGTGTGTATTAGTACTTTTTGAACATTTTGAGCACAATTTCGACAATACCACAATAATAAAGATAACCATGATGATTTTGGTCACAATAACCATGATATGAAATTTTCATACCATTACATCCCTAGATACGATATATCTCATTATATCATGATACTGTTAAAAAGGCAATTTTTTGTCTGTTTCTGGTTTTTTTTTTTTAAATGATTATTTCCTTGAAGAATTGAATTACATCAGAAATATGCACAAATACTAAACACATTTTTATTTGATTAGAACAGGATCTAATGCTATATCACAAAATTTTCCTGTTAAAACTTAAATTCTGTTTTACAGACATTACAGTTTAAGATCCTGTTCAAATGTTCATATTCTATTAGTTCAGAACTAACACCAAAACATTGTTTTTGTGCAATCCCAACAAAGGAACTAACATTATTTAATGACTGTTAAATAAAAATAAACAAAATATTTAAAAAACAAAAATGAACCTCCACAATATCTGCATTTGAATAAATACCTAAAAATATCGATACAGTACTTTTTAATATCGATACAGTATTGTGAAATGAAATATTGCGATATATTGCAGAACTGATATTTTCTTACACCCCTATTCATCAGAGGAGGGTGGAGCTTCCCTGGGAGCAACATGAATTCACCAAGCCTCAAAAAGTAAATGCACTTAAACATGTTTGGCACAGTACTGCTTTGTGCTGGATTGACATGGTTTACACTCCAGTTATTCAGTTTGACACCAAATATAAGAGCATCCGTATCTGTCTTTAATGTGGGTTCAACTGGTTAATGACAGTAAAGGAGAGTTTATTTTGATATTTCTGTTTGTTACCTTAAATGTCAGCGTTAAATGTTCCTGCCTGGTTATTTACACAGCACATTATGCATCCAACAAGTGAAACGGCAGGGCCAGAGCAAATGAAAGTGAACATCAGGGTCAAAAATTTAAGTTTCACCGATCATTTCTCAAATAGGTTAATTTTTTAGCTTGAGAACTATATTTTATGGAGCGGTTTACAAAATTTCAGTATCATTTGTAGAAAAATTAAACCTAAAAAGGACTCATGTGTAAATGCACTATGAACTTTAATAATAATATTTGTTCTTGTATCAGTGATATTTTCAGTCTGTGAATCTGTTGAACTAATTTTTCAACAGTACGGGAATATTCAGAGGTTCTGTCCAATCCAATTATTAGTCAAATATGTTCTGTTATTATCTGTATAAATCACTTCTGTTGTAATTTGTTTGTTCAATAAAAGTTTCTGATCCTATTTGTAGTGTTTTAGTTCCAGTCAGTCTTTTATTGTGATACTGAACAAAGGTCCAAACTGCTGTCCCAGTGTCACAACACATTTGTGTTCATCCAAACTGATCATTTCAACATTTTGATCCAATATTGATCCCAGTTGTAGTTTAACATCTGAGCTAAAGCCCTGTGTTTCATTTAGGGTCCATTTATGATGAGAACAGCATGTTTTGAACATTTGAATAAAGTGAAAAATAAATGCTTTTCATTTTGAGTCCCCATGTCATGCAGCAGGAATTTAAGTATTTTTACTCCAAAATGTTATTTCTGTAAATTGTAGCATGTGCCATGTGAAAGTACTTACTCAGACCTATTCATACATGTACTAAACATACAGGTAAGTTATTTAGTTTAAACACAGAGACTACTGAACAGGACATGTGTCCCGTGGCACCGCTGGATCTGATCCTGGAGCTGTGACTACTGTGACTACTATAGGGTTCCCAGGAATTGGACATTTCACACTCATGATAAAAAACCAGATATTGGTGGTTTTATTAGTGCTGTGTCAACGAGGTAAATGATTTTAACTGTAGATTTACAAGATGAAATAAACACAGATCTTTGAGAATTAGTGAGTAATAAAACTGATCATTGACATTTAATGTAGACTTTTCCATTTTTTATATCAGTGTCTTTTAATTTGATGAGGATAAATGTTGTATTAGCTGCATCGTTTGGTGCCTGGTCTCCATTTAGACCAAAGATAACAAAGCCTAGCAGTATCTGTGGTGGCCGTACATCACAGTTTACAGACAGCTGCCGACTAATTTTACACTGATCAACATGACACCAGTTTTGCAAATTTGTCAAACCAAGTTGACCTGTTTGGCTTAGTCACACCTCAGTGCTCATTCTTGTCTTAGCCTTTGACTTTGGAGCTTTTACTGTCTCTGTAGAAGTACTGCTCTGTGATCATTAGCTCAGATTCACTGGTAACAGCTTAAACACGATGCACAGCTCACACATTCACCCATTTCACAGCCTGAGATTCAGTGAATGTTATTATTGCACAATATGCATTGATGTTGTACTAAACTTCACTAGATGTTGCACAATGCTGCCTTTAAACATCCAAGACTGCTACTTTAAACGTATACAACTTAAAACAGTAAATCTATCCATATTCTATTTCTTATCAGGTGTTTTTTTCCACTGTTATTTTTTTGAAGTCACTGAATGTGTCAGAGGCGAACTGCAGTGTCTCTGCTATTATTTGATTTGTGTTATGGTTAAAATATGATATTGTGCATTTTACAAGTGAATCCCAGCTTAGGTGTTGCAAGGAAAGCCTTCAGTGAAAAAAACATCTTCTTTTCAGTTAGAGTTTAATTAATTACAATAAATTTCACAGAATAAATGCAGACAGAATGCATGATTTGACCAATCAATGTTAACAAATCTTTTTCAGACATTGTAGCATACCAGTAAACCAGTATGTGTCAAACTGTGGAGCAGGCCCCCTATGGGAAGTGGAAAGGCTTGTGAGGGGGGGGTCATGGGATCACTCCTGGGTGTTTTGTTTTTTTTTCTCTTCGGGTTAGAGCATGTATCAGGTGGAACTAATGTTTTAGCGTTGGAGCACCCTGGACCCATTTTAGGGACGTACACCAAACCAATCTACTGCCATGGTGATCTGGCACTAGACTAGACCAAGAGTTTAGGTTTGGAAAATGGACGAGAAACATGGGACGTGTTTCTTTTGTTGCAGTTTGTACTTTCATGTTCTGAGATGTGCAATGGAAACAGGCTCATTGCAGCTACTGATATTGTTAAAAAACGTTCATCTTTGTTACCAAAATTTGGTTGTTCTTAAAAAAAAAAAAAGTCACTTTATTGTCATAGTTGTAAGATACTTACACATTTCCTATTTTTACTTGGAAAAATGCTGTCTCAGGGAGCAGTCTGGTTGAGTTTATTTGGATTGTTCAAGCAAAGATCTAAGTTATCTTTAAGAAAAGCTAAAAATATTGTTACAATATTGATGTTTCATTCAATAAAAGTTATAACTCCACCACTGTTACAATGCTGTTGGGGTTGAGGGGGGCTGATTTTTCATCCTCCAAAGGGGGGCCCACAGAAAAACACTGAGAACCACTGCAGTAAATAAATAAATACATAACAACAATTACAGTGAAACATGTAAAAGACAAATACGCAACAGTTGCAACAGTCAACTAAAATTTGTTCCAGGTTTTTCTCTCACTGTTTTTAAGCAAAACCTGGAACAATTTTTAGTTGACTGTTGCACCTGTTGAGTATTTGTCTTGTACATGTCTCACTGTTGTTGTTGTTGTTGTTGTTGTTGATATGTATTTATTTATTAACTGATTGTTTCTGTAATTGTTTAACCATGTTTTTACTTTTAGCCCCCTCACCCCCTATCCCTCAAGGAGCCATTGCTCTTTGATCAGGCTGCATTTGTGAATAAGAATTTGTTCTTAATTGCTTGCCTGGGTAAATGAAGGTTAAATAAATAAATAAACACATGAAAAAGCTGAACTCTGGAACAGATGAAATGCAGCCACTGTGCCTTATTCAACCTGATTATCTTATATCCATAAAGAGCCGAGCAATCTGCTGAAACAAAGGTCTGTGTCAAAAATTTAAGAAAGAGGCAGATGCTTATCTTTAAAGGCTCATGGCATTAAAAGTTGGACAAACGCAGCAGACAGTTTTCAGATGTGATGAGGTGACTGTATACTTCTGTCTGACTGTTCATCAGTACTGGTCTGTACTGCAGCTGCATCAGTGACTTTAACAGACTGTTCCTCACAAACACAAATTAAAGTCAAACACTTACCACAGCATTGTCAGTCACTTTGATGCAAAGGTTGCCGTCGCAGTGTCTGTACTTTAGAACCACTCTGACCTGAGGACAGAGCAAAGTGAAGATATTACAGTCAAAAACACACAGTCAAGCATTGAACACGTTCACGCCGCTGACCAGCGATCCGGCTAACAAGCTACCCAGCTAGCATGCTAACATGCTAAAATAATTCAACATTCTTCACCTTCATTGGATCTGTCAGATACAGTTTTTCTGCTGCACGAGCGAACTCCTCCCAGGTCTGATAGAAAGGCATTGTGATCACCCAGAAACCGAGTAATAGACCAAACAATCTGGATGAATCGCTCGAACAGCTTTGCTAACTCCGGAACACCACATCAGCAGCAATGTGAGCTCAGCCAATCACAGGGGAGAAGCGGACCGTCATTGTACTTCCGGGTTACGTTTTTCCAAAGTAAAAGCCTTTAAAATAAATCCTCGGGATTTAAGTGAATTAGTCATTTAAAATTTAAAGCCATACAGAAAAGTTGTAGATTTGAAGTTTCAAAAACACTAACTTCGGTGTTTTATGAATCTGTGGTGATAGTTGTCACTTATTTGGAAGAACCTTCTTTGAAAACTTTTATCTTAAAATGTGTCACTGCTAACACCGGAAGTACTACTGTGTGATCTGGTCACACAGATTTAAATGGTGCCCTCTGGTGGATGAAAGAGCAGACCCCCAAACACACTGAGCACTGCGAAGTTCTAAGAGTGACTCATAGTAAGTGGGTTTTAACTCAGTGGGGTTTTTTTCTTTCCTTAGTTGAATAAAGGTGGGGAGGTTTTTTGGCTGACCTGAGTATTTTGCTCATTTTCAGTCCTCAGTTTGGTAAAGACACACCTCCTGTGTGTTCCTAACAGGTACATGTTGTTCCTGTAAGTGTACACTAGATGGCAGACAAAGTCCAGGTATTTGATGGCTGAATATTTCTGGACATTGGATGAACCCAGAGGACTGAAGGAGTCCTTACTTGACCTGACTTGATATTATTAAGCTTTACATTTTGTCCTTTACACATCATCATTATTAGTCTGCCTCAGTGCTCTTTAGCCAAGCCAGTGGCAGCGAGTCCTCCAAGCTTCATTTCCTTCGTCTCCAATGACATTTACTGGTTGTGTGTTAGAAGTCACCATAACAGAGCTGGTGAGGAGTGGGCAGAACGATGACAGATCATTCATCATCAGCTGAGTCAGCTGAGGCGCAGTCATCCATAGAAGCGACTTGTTCCCTTTGGAACATTCACATTCAGATCAAGCAGATACACACCATTCAGCTCAGTTACTCAGAGCGTATATGTGCGTTGTCGATACTACAGTCATAGTGGTGTCGAAAGGACTTCAGAAAGCTTTTGAATGCACTAACAGCACCTATTTTCAGAATCAAAAGGCCCCATGGGAAATAATGTCTCAATAGTGCTTTAACAGCTGACATTCAGTGGAACCAACAAGTGCTTCAAACACCTGATGGGCTCTGAATCACACACTTTTGGTTAAATCAGTTTGGCCTTTACACAGAGGTGAACCTTTCCATCAAAGAACAGCAGGAGAAGAAGGCGATTACATAAAGGGAACAGTCCTCGTAAAATGACCTTTTGCCTCTACCTTTTTATTTTTTTGGTCACAAAACCCTTTTATAATCCTCTTTTTGAGTATCAGATGAGCAGCAGGGCTGCACATGGACCTTTAGAGAATACACTCAGTGTATATCAGCAGCAGAGAGGTATTTCATGTAACTGAATAGGTGCAGATGTGAGATACTCACCCTTTACTTCAACATTTTCAGTTTCTTTTAGTTTCATTTGCACACTCATGTATATTTATGTAATTATCATATTGATAATACATTGTCTAGTACATATTGTACAAATTGCTGTTCTAACAGTGTTTTAATAGAGTGCTTTAATCTGTGTGTGTGTATTTTATTATTTTTTTCTATTCATTCATTCATTCATTCATTCATTCATTCATTCATTCAGTCATTCATTTATTCATTCATTCATTCATTCATTTATTTTTGGTGTTGACAATGTCTTTCCTGATACTTTTTATTATACCTGAATGGAACAACTGTAACTCACAACAGTTTCCCTCTGGGACTAATTAAGTGTTCTGATTCTGATTTCAGATTACCATTACCATGTGTGTCTCCAAATGTGTTTGTTCTGAATGTTTGTGGTGAATTGAAGGATAAGCCGTTCCTTTATGAGCTGAGTCTGAGAATGTCCTTCTCAAACTAAATCAAACATACAGGACTTGGCAGAGCAGCTTTCTCTGATGCTGTTCCCTGGTCCAGGAATCACATACAGAACTCAATAAAACTGACTGGACTCATTTCATTATGAACTCAAGGCTCTTTTAACACATAAATTAATTCAGATTTTCACATATTATTCTTAACTGTAAGTGTATTATAATGTTTATATTATTATGTCCTATTGCTTTCTATTCTTGTTGTTGCACCAGTTCAACCTCTCGTCCAGGTCTCCCTCCCAAAATAGATCTCCAGTCTCGAGGGACTTCCTGGTTAAATAAAGGTTCAATAAAGATCTCAATAACTGAACATAAACCCAGTGTGTCCATCCACTGTCACTGATCCAACTCCATGGGTTTTACTGGTGAATCAATGCTGTAGAAGATAACTGTGTTTCCACGGTAACGACAGAGCCTCTGAACGTCCAAATAGGTCATATCTGATGACCATGAAAAGATGACAAATTGTATTTTACGCCAGTTATTGACATGGATTGATGAGATTAATGGATCAACAGGTATTACATATTTTAGGGCGGTAGATGGTTTTGGTTGCCAGAGGCTGTTTGGGTCTTTAAGGGTTAAGAAGTCTTGTCTTTTGTCTGGAAAACACAGCGTCCAATTATTCCTGAAAAGACCTGAGCACTGATTGGAATGAATGTAGTCAGTGTTTCCACTAAGTGATGGTCCAGACCAGATGCCTCCAGGAAGTGAACAGAAGGCTTCCTTTTGGGTCAGTCATTTCATCTGGTATTTATATCTGCATCTGTGCATTGTACAGCCTGGTAGAGGTTCTCCACAGTCATCCTGACCCATGTGGTTCTATCAGCTCTGGATGAATGATGGTGTGTGATGTGGTGTCATCTGAAGGATCAGAGCTCATGGTGTTGAACTAAGGCTTGAACCTTTTTCCTTTACACTTTGAAACACATCCACATTCCTTCAATCTTCTCATTCTTTTCCGTTTAGACTGAAATATACAAATCACTTTTGCTGATTTTGGACCAAAGATTATAGATATGATTTCAAATCACACTGATATTGAATTATTTTCACTCAGTAGTAGTCTTAAACCACTCCTGTTCCAATTTCTTACATGATACAGCCTGAGTGTGAGGAATGGGTGTTTACCATATTAACCCTTTAACTCCTGAGCCCTGATTCAGGTAAAGGTTCACATATGAACCCTTTAACCCGGTGGTTCCAACCTTTTTTGGCTCCTGACCCCATTTTAACATCACAAATTTCTGGCGACCCCAGACATTCAAAACGGATAACTCTTTTTTTTTTTTTTTGCTAAAATTAATTTGTTTTTGATCATGTAATAGTTTACTATACTATGTTGCAAATAAATGTTAATTTTAGAGGACATTTAGTCTATATAATATATATTATTATAGATGGAGACAGAAAAGCCAGGTGCAGATTACTGCAAAAAGTGAGAATTTTATTTTCCTTGGTCAGTCCAGCTTATATTTACAAGGCTGACAATTAATACTGAACAAATAAGAACTCAAACTATGAATTATGAAAGAGCTGCAGCATCTGAAACTGACCACAATGAACATTTGACAGATAAACAGAACCACAGTGCTGCAGTTTCACAACCACAGTTTGTCATGTCTTTTATGGATTGTGACTGTCTCTCTCTCAACTCACCATATATTGTTTATTAGTATGTTGTTGTTTTTTTTGTTTTTTTGATCAATAACTAGAAATTTCAGGCAACCCCATTGGAATTCCAGGCAACCCCACATGGGGTCCCGACCCCAAGGTTGAAAAACACTGCTTTAACCCCTGAGCCCTGATTCCAGGTAAAGGTGCTGCTGTGAATCTGCGTCTGTTTCAGGTTCATTAAAGCTGCTGTGAGTATGTGCTTGTGTTCCTTTACTTCAGTGGTTTTGTTTTACCGTGTGTTGTAGGGTCAAAACAGGTGGAAGAACAGAAAAAGACAAAGAGAGGAACTGAAGTTTGACAGGTTTGGACTAAATAAGGCACTAGAATGGACATCAATAAGAGATTTAGGATGTTGAACATCAACAGTGAACTGGAACACACTGAACAACAACAAGGATTTGAATCTGGGCCCAGTAGGTTTAGTTTGGGTTCTTTTTTTTTTTTTATTGTATAAATCAGTCCAGCTGCTTTTTGACACTTTGTTGAACTCCATAAAGCAGTTAAATGGTCAAAACTCTGTAAAAACAGTAAAAAAAAATATAAAGGAAAATCACAACAACACTGAAAACAACTGTAAAAACAAAACAAAACAAACAAACAAACAAACAAAAAACCACAAGGAAAACTGTGTAAAAAACAAAAAAAGAAGAAGCCCAAACTGTCTATTTTTATACTGAGCCGGTCTCACTCACTGCTCTGTGTTTTACCCCCCATTCCACAGGCGGTGGGGGGTGAACTGAGCATGCTCAGATGTCTATGGACAGAACAAAGTCTATTCTATCAGCACATTTGGAATTTTTTCCTATTGAGGAAATGGCTGAATTTTAATGAATATGTAAAATAAATCATACGTTCACACAGACACATCAGGGGTTAAAGCGTTGACCTTTTTTAATTAGAGTTGTATGAAATGTAGATGAGTGGATTACACTCCAGGTCTTGCTGATGGCTGTGCCTTTAGAGCACAGGTGTCAAACACACGGCCTGGGGGCCAAATCCGGCTCGCCAAAGGGTCCACTCCGGCCCATGGGATGAGTTTGTGAAATGCAAAAATTACACTGAAGATATTAACAATCAGTGGTGTCAAAATCATTTTAATTCAGGTTCCACATACAGACCAATTAGATCTCAGATGGGTCAGACCAGTAAAATATTATGATAATAACTATAAAGAATGACAACCACAAATTTTCTCTTTATTTTAGTGTAAAAAAGTAAAATTACATGAAAATGTTTACACTAACAAACTATACTTTTACCAAAAAAATGTGAATAACCTGAACAAATACGAACAACATGAAATGTTTTAAGAGAAATAAATGCCATTTTACCAATATTTTTTCTGTTACTAAATGTTTTGTGTACAGTTGCAGAAAAAAATTACTAGACCACCCTTGTTTTCTTCAATTTCTAGTTTGTTTTAATGCCTGGTCCAACTAAAGGTCCATTTGTTTGGACAAATAGAATGATACCAACAAAAATAGCTCATAGTAGTTTAATTTCACAGCTGATGTCTATCCATTTAACATGTTTTCTTGATAATAAGCAAAATCACTTCAGTTCTTCCATCAACATCTATGGCATTGTACTGACAAAAACAGTGCTTTAAGACATTCCATGTTTTCTTTTCTGTCTGTTTTAGTCACATGGTACACACAGGAGTTAGTAATTGATTGCATAACCATTGTTTTTGATGACTTTTGATGGTCATTTTTTCCGTGACTGTATTTATAATTGTAATGAAAGTTGTAACACACATGTATAGATGATAAACTGATAAACTGTTTAATAATGTTAAACAATGTTAAAATTACGCTTGTTTTTCTCAAGACATTTCAAGTTCTTCATGTTATTCAGATGTTAAAGGAAACTTTGTAGCTGTAAACATTATCATAATATAATTTTGCTTTTTTCATTGTTATTATTTTACTGGTCCGACCCACTTCAGATCATATTGGGCTGGATGTGGAACTGAACTAAAATGAGCCTGACAGCCGGGCTTTAGAGTAACAGTGATGAATAATGTTACATGAAGGACAGATAACACAGACACATAGTAGCTATGGATGTGCCCATGCATACCACACAGATGCAAAAAGCTCTCGCTCTTTGACACCGTCTGTCATAACCAAAGACACACCACCCTTTCCTTGAAATCCTGGAAGAGAACACTGACCCATGCTTGTACATCACACAGCTGTAAATCCTGCCGCCAGTGTTGGACCATCTGCTGCAGAACATCACCTTCTGTCTGTTTGGAAGGCAACTGTGAAAAGGTATTTACTGTAAATGTCCAATCTGTGCTTTTATTACCTTTTGTGCTTCAGTAGAAGTTCCAGAACCAAATGCCATCTCATTATAAGGAACTACATTCATAAAGTAATGAGGCCATTCAGAATGTCTCTGCGCTCTAGTTTTAATTAAGACACATTCAAAAAACTCGAATAAAAGGATGGTAGACTGGAAAATTACATTTATTCACACTTTAGGTCAACTTCATATTTGCTGTTGGCGGTTTTACAGATAATTAAAGTAGTTTTTCTGTGTTCATTCATTCAGTCTTTTACTTGCTTCGTGCAGTTTGACCCCTCAAGGTGTTTCTTACACTAATTTCATGGAGAGAGTAAGTTTTTCTAGTGCTTACAGAAAATCTGAACTTAAGAAGCACCTACCTATCTGCAGCTTCTGTGGCATTACAGAAAAATTAGAGTCAGTCTAGAGTTTGCACATGGTAAGCCACAGATGTCAAACATGTGGCCCAGGGGCCAAATCTGGCCCGCCAAAGGTTCCAATCTGGCCCGTGGGATGTTTTTGTAAAGTCAAAAACTCCACAGTCTTTAATTAAATTAAGCAAAAAAAAAAAAAAAAAGAGAAAGCCTGAATTAAGGAAAAAATGCTGAATTAAGCAAAAAATAAATCTTCAGTTACGTAAAAAAAATCTTTAATTAAGCCAAAAAATCTTAAATTTAGCAAAAAAATCTTGAATTAGCAACTTCAAATTTTTGTCTTTGTTTTAGTGCAAAAAATAACATTAAATTATGAAAATATTTACATGTACAAACTATCCTGCAACAATAAAATGTGAATGTGTCTTTGTAGATCTGATCCATTATGCACATGTAGAAATGATAAGTTGAGGAATAATATTGTTAAAGTTGCACTTATTTTTCTTAAGAAATTTCTTTTTTTTTTTTCAGGTGATTTAAAATGTTTTTTGTTTGGATAGTTTATAAAAGTAACTATTTTCATAATTTAATTGGGTTTTTTTTGCACTAAAACAAAGACAACAATTTGGAGTTGTCTTTATCTATAGGTTGTTATGCTATTATTTTACTGGTCCGGCCCACTGGAGATCAAATCAGGCTGAATGTGGAACCTGAACTGAAATAAGTTTGACACTCCTGCAGTAAGTGGTCAGTGAACTAAGACTAATTAGTAAGAAAAATTATTGTAAATTTGAAGATTTCATTGACTGTGGAGATGCTATTTTTAATCACTGAATGTTTATTTGCGGGAGAAAAAAAAACTTATTAAACTGAAAATATTAATCAGTGGGGGGTCTTTAACAAATACTGGCATTACCATCAACTGAAACTGTTTGTCATGTTGCCTTTTATAGGTTACCATGATTTATGAGGCACAACATTCTTCTAGGTGTGTTTTAAATCCTCTTCCAGTCAATTTATCATGCCTCTATTCAGTCTAAAGCATCACACAGCTAAAACGCTCAGTACTAGAGCCTGCTCTGTTGTCAGGGGCAACCTGTACGTGCCGCGTCCCACAAGTTGCGTCAAATGCTGCGTTCGTTTGCCTTAGAAAGTTAGTAACTGAGAACTACAGCTCATGTGAAAGACGCTGTAGTTTCACGGAACAGTTTAAAACAAAGATTGTGTTTGTGCAGATTCAATCATTAAGCCGTAATGGACAGCAAAAAGGTGCAGTTTAGTTATTACTGTTACATTTGACCATTAAGTTACGATGCACCTTACTTTAATTATTAGGTTGCAACTGAGGATGCAACCTATATTGAATTAAAACGTGACGAAATGGCTCTCATGTTGTATTAAACGATATTTAGCTATAAACCCACACATACTGAGCAACAAAAGTTATGGACTTATGCTACTTTTCAATTTTCTGTTATTTTACTAAGATAATTTGAGTCTTATTTTAGTTGAACGTAATAAAATATAACCTGCAGTAACTGTACAAGTGTGTCTGTTTCTTTTTCTCAACGTATATTCAACGTGTATACTAAATCGTAAGTCCAACCAGGCAGGTTTTAGTCGCAAAGTAAGAATGCAGTTCGCTTGTGTGCCTGCGCTTTAAAGTAGGAGCCTGTCCGTGTCCGTGAACGCAGCATGTGTTGCAGCCAGCAGGCAGCGGCAGCAGACCGGCGTCCGCGCGGCACACTGCCGCATCACACTGAGCAGAGTGCGTCCGAAAAACCCCAGAAACGCTGCGATTTTTCTACTTTCTACCGACTGACTCTTCCCCAATCAGCGGAAAAGCGATGCTCTAGATCATGTAGGATTGGACTGTTTGTTTGTTTTTTTTTTACGTCCCCGGTTTTCTTTTTCTTTTCTTTTTTTGTACTTTTACCGGATAGCCTCCAAACTGTGAAAACACCTCGCGCTCATTCATTTTTTTTTCGCCTCGAGCCTTGAACCGAGCGGCGAACTTTGGCGACAACTACGAAACAAGTCAGCCCTGGTTATCACCGAAAGGAGTGTGTGACATATTTGACCTGACAACACTTCGACATGAGGTAAGAATGCCCGGTCGACGGTCTGAAACAGCCTGACGGGTCATTTATGAGCCAAAGTCTGCGGGTTTTGGGGCAACGCGCGAGGGCAACTAGCTAAACATTTGTGTGATGTTAACTGATAGCAACGCGCGAGCTCTGACGGTGGCTTCATTGTGTTGTGTTTTTTTTTATTTTATTTTTTAAGCTGTCTTTGGGGTGAATACTGTCAATTTTCTGACACCGACAGGCGTGTTGAACGTTACCGTCAATTTGTGCTGCATTTGTGGACGTGCATGGGTTTGGAATGGCGCTCGCTCATTCCTGCTGTTACTCCCACACTGCATAAGAGGGATTATCTGTGAGCACTGCTGATGGGCTCACACTTATTTGGTGCCACGTTATGATTGCTGCAGACAGGCATGCATATATTTATACGCATATATAAATCCCATCGTGCGTGGATCACCACCGTGTTGTGCCTGTCTTCTCCATCCCACCCTGTGTACCTTTCCGTCAGGTGGTAAGAAGTGACATGGGCATGGATGTCCAGACACATAACAGGGTGTCTTTAGTCTTTTCAAAACCTTGAGGTGAGATAAGGTTGGGTGCACTCATCTGACACCCATGTGTGTCTAACCTGTGTGTTTTACACGGAGGATCAGATGTTCTGTCTGAGGCGATGTGTTGTGTAACGTGGAAGGAGGATGATGTTGGCTGGCTTTTAAAGGGCAAAAACGACCCCAAGCTGAGTGTAATGGGTAGTTAGAAGACACTGAGGGGGAAATTGCTCAGTATTAACCATCTCTGAAGGGTCTCTGGCATCCTTCTTGAAAGAGTAAACACAGAAGATGATCCAATATGTATGCTTTATCTCAATTTTGAACTCAAAATGTTTAGCATCGCTGGACTTTTACCTGTTAAATGTCAGCTCGGGTGTTACAGATGAAGTGATGATGTCCATGCACACCAGAACACTGATCACTGTGAGCCCGTGTTTGTGCATTTATGTGGAATTGGCTTGGTTCCCTTTTCCATAAAAACACTGATGTGACAAAATGTGTTATAGTCACTCTTCCGCTGCATGTGGAGAAAGTTCAAATGTCAAAACAGCTTGGATGTAAAGTGCGTGACCTTTTTTTTCCTTTTTTGTGTGTCTCAGATCTAACTTTGTGTGTTAAGAAGTGAAACATGCAGTGTGGATGGGGCCTGCCCCCTTAAAGAAAGCCCCTAATTGAATCCAGCTGTTGGAATCCCTCTGTAGGCCAAACTGTGGTTAACAATAGCTTGGGTTGTTTCAAAGAGCTGCATGTTGTGTCCATGTCCCAGAATGGAAACCATTCACTTTTTCTGTTTCTTACATCCTTTCATTTTTCATTTGTCTTTGTCATACTCTAAAACCGCTCTGTCATTAGTCGTCTTTAAGTGTTTTTCCATGGGTGTCTCCATTCAGACAGGAGCAGCGTTAACATCGAACACACTCTAAATTCAGCAAAGAGGCTGGAAGAGAAGATACTTTTGAGCTATTTAACATGCATTATGTTCCCCGCTGTCATTATATAGTGTGTGTCACAGTGGGGTGGAACAGGTGTGGGTGTGGGTGAGTGGCAGCCCCAGCTGCTCAGAGTTGACTCACGCAGGACACTTGGTGTGTTTTGTGCTGTAAAGTGTGTGACCAAAGAAATAGCTCTGATGTATTGATCACCCACTCTACACCACGGTATGAGCAGTTAGCCTGTGTTCACACACCTGTTTCTGTGTGGAAATCTGTCAGTTTCCCAGTAACAGCTGACTGAGGAGTGAAAGCGACCAAACATTAACATGTGACATATATGTGGGTACTTTATCTGCATGGTAACATCTCACCTACAGGTGTTACTTTGCATATTAATAATGTTGTCATAGTTCTGCCGACACTGGGATCAGATATGCAAAGTAGTTCACCAAAACGGACAGATTTTCGTGCCGTAGATGGTCATTGAAATCATTTTTTTGTGTATTAGTTGCACTAAGCTCTCAGTAATCACACCAAAAACACTGCACTGAGACCCCTCCTCTCCTCCCTCCTGGACTTTGAAGCAGTATCTATTGTGCTGAGAACATGATCTGACCATGATCTGACCCACATACCAGTGAATAGGGATGAATATTGTTCACAGATTTTTGAGACAGCTTCAGTGACTTTTTCAAATACCAGTTTCCCATTTTGACAAAAAAAGAATATGTCATGACTTTGTGCATTTTTTTAGCTTACCAGCTGACAGGCCGTAAACTATAGTTGTCATGCGGTGTCCGTCTGTCGTCCGTCATCCGTCACAAAAATTTCAATTGTCTTCTTCTCTGAAACTACAATTCTGATTGACTTCAAACTTGGTATACAGCTTCTTTATGATGATGTCAACAAAAGTTAGTAGAATTATTCAGATCCAGATCTGATTCTGGATTTGGTGCGACTTTGAAAAATTTCCCCATTATAAGAGATAGGAAGTGGATTGATGCAATAACTCAGTAAATATAAATGATATCAAGTTGAAATTTCTACAATCCAGCCCTGATGGGGAGATGACCAAAACAAAATGGCCACATGCTGATCAGGATCTTCTTCTGGATCCAGGAACTTACAGAAAATTTAAAATGGGCTCTTATGGGGAAAAAATTTCAATCGTCTTCTTCTCCGAAACTCCAGTTCTGATCGACTTCAAACTTGGTATACAGCTTCTGTATGATGATGTCAACCCAGGGTATTGAAATTATTTCGATCTGGATCTGATTCTGGATTTGGTGCGACTTTGAAAAATTTCCCCATTATAAGAGATAGGAACTGGATTGATCCAATAAATCAGTATCAATGATATCAAGTTGGAATTTGAATTTTTTACAGATCTGATTGGAATATGAGCAAAACATGGGCTATTTCTGTAATAGAATAAATACACAGAACTGGGTGAGAATAAATGGCATCTGGATACATTTCCCAAAGCTTTGAATTTGGCCGGTAAGCTACAGGGCCATTGGTCCTATTTTTTGCTTTTGACTTCACTATTGATGTTTTTTCAGTTGTATATGTTTTGGTTTTGAAGCATATCACCTGTGACTGAAAGAATTCTAACAGGCTTTCATGGCTTTTGCCAGACTCTTTCTCACTGAATCGATTAATAGAGTAATCATCAAAATAATAGGGAGATTAATCAGCAGTAAATGTAATCATTTCCTTCTTGAAATAGCATATGCACATACAGATTGCATATTAATATAAATGGGGTGAGCAAATGCTGCCTCTATATTTGGCTTTATAAGCTTTGAATATGAGGATGGAATTTCTTCTCAGAGTTGATTTAGTTTATTTTTGTGTTTGTGCAGTTAGCCACCTTGTTTACTTATTAATGTGATGTGATACCTGACCAAAGCTTGAGTTTGACTCTTTGTCAGATCAGTTTTGCTGCACAAGGCACCACATGGATGTAATCAGAAGCTCTCAGCCCATCCTTGAAGCTGCTAGCAGTGTGAGATGATGTAAACAAACTTTTCAGGCAGTTGAGTTTTTGTTTTTTTGCAGAAAAGGGCTGTTTAGGTCATGATGCCTTACCGGAGCACATTCCTAAGCGATGAGGGCAATGATGTATAAATAATGGTGGTCAGTTTGTTTCCCTGTGTTCTGTCAGGTCACACATGATGCTGATGTCAGCTTATCTCAAGCCGTTTGATAAGCTGCATCGTCAGGATGACGGGGCTGACTGTGAAGTGTCATGGTAACAAGCCCTGACACCTGCTGAAAGGCCTCATCCCTTCAGGCGCTGCAGGTTCACGCCACAGATGAATGACAGGAGCTGAGATCAGGATGCAGCTGGATCAGCTTGCCGGCAACTGTTTTTATGTACCTGCTGACCGCTGCACTGTCAATGTGGAGAAAAACTGTCAGTGTGGAGTTTAATCTGGCCTGCAGCCAGTTAAAGACACCCAGTACAAATGAGCTATTAACGAGGTCAGCCAGAGGTTAATCTGAAATGAGAATAAATGTGTACGTTCCATTGAGTTAAAAGACTGCATGTCGGTCAGTCAGTGGCTCAAGTGCTTCTTCAGTTTCATTGCGTCTAGACAGAAAAGAGAGAAAACAGAGGAGGGTCACCAGGGAGATGAGTCATATTATGGAGGTAATGCACTTCTTTACAGCACAGATTAATAGATCACAGAGCTGCTGTAATATCACAACAAGCATGAGTACATCACCAGAGAGAATATCAATCTAACAGCTTTATTCATAACGGTGCATCAGTTAAAGCTGCTTTTTCTTTTTTTTTTGCCTCATTAGGCAAAAATTCCATAATTGCCTCTCAGCATATAGTAAATTAAGTGGTCTAAGAGGACACAGCTGTACTCGGCTTTTGGATTTGGTTACACCAAGAACAGCGAGGGTGTACAGATCTCCAACATGCAAAATTTGCTGTAAAAAAGCTGTGGCTAAAAACGCCAGTATCTGTAATTTGATGCAGCACCTGCGGGATCATCCCCCAGCTTTACACACCCGAGTAAAGGTAATATACATCTTAAATAAATGAGTCAAATTTCATTAGTTGCAAGTTACTTCATGAAAAGGAAGGTAAGGAATTAAATGTGTCACTTACAGTCAGTAGCGTAGCAGTGTGAGTTGAGCTCAGTGCAAGGTAAACAAATGAAGTCGCACCAATGCAGCATAATGTCAGTCTATGGGAGACACATGATGTAATACTCTCAAGGTCTTCACCATGTTTCCAAGTTCTCTACTCAGGTCGAAAAGAAATGTAGAAAGAAATGTACATACTGAAAATGCACAATTTTGTAATATATTTCATCAAAAGAGCAATGCAGTCAGATATCTTGCAGCCTTGGACTCAATTTTTTTGTTGTTCTCAGTGAAATATATTGATGTTTACAGAACAGAGGTCACTTTTATGTAATTCCAAACAGAGAAATGGACTTTTAGTTTGTCTTTATTATTATTTTGTACTATAAAACGGAGTTTCTGTTTCAAAAGACAGCAATAAATAATGCATTAAAACCTGTAAAGAATGTTCACATGATTTTATGACTTGTGTTGAGAAATCAATTAATGCATGATAATCATGAAACCAGATTATTCCTTCGACAATAATCATATCAACAAAATCCGTAATCGTTGCATCCCTAGTCACGCATTCACATTTTTTACATCTGAAGTGTAATACTGATAAATGCTTTGGTGACGACCTGCAATGAGTTCATCCAGATATCCATTTCTGTATCTGTCACCTAGTTTATCTTTACTTTTTCTTGTTGACGCTCTAGAGCACCACTATAACCTGAAAGCCATTCAAACAAACATTCATTCAAACTCATGTTCTTTCAGGTCCCACATTCAGCCCGATTTAATCTCAAGTGGGCTGGACCAGTAAAATAATAGGATTATAACCAATAATAATAATAATAATAATAATAATAATAATAATAATAATAATAATGACAACTCCAAATATTTGTCTTTGTTTTAGTGCAAAACCCCCCCAATTAAATTATGAAAATACTTACTTTTATAAACTATCCAAACAAAAAAGATGTGAATAACCTGAAAAAAATGAAATTTCTAAAGAAAAATAAGTGCAATTTTAACAATATCATGCGTCAACTTATTATTTCTACATGCGTATTATGGATCAGATCTACAAAGACACTAAACACTTAGTAACAGGTAGAAAACTGTTAGAATTGTGCTTCATTTTCTTTAGACATTTCAGGTTGTTCATATTTGTTCAGGTTATCACATTTTATTGTTACAGGACAGTTTGTAAATGTAAATATTTTCATAATTTAATGTTAGTTTTTGCACTAAAACAAAGACAAAAATTAGAAATTTTAAATATTTGTAGACATAATGTAATATTTTTTTTCCACATCAAACCGAGAAGAAAATATGGAGTCATTATTTTTTGTAGGTTATTATGCTATTATTTGACTGTAGGTGATATTGGTCTGTGTGTGGAACCTGAATTAAAGTGAGTTCGACAGGCGTGACTGTGGAATTTTTGCACTTTGCAAATTCATCCCACGGGCCGGATTGGAACCTTTGGCAAGCCGCATGTTTGAGACCCCTGCATTAGAACATCATTGAGCCTCGTCGTTGCATTGGGTGATGTTTTTCTTCTATTGGAAACAGATGTCAACACTAAACAAAGTAACAGCTGTCTGTATGTGAATAGTCCTCACCTTAAATTAGGAATGTGCAAAAAGAATAAAAAACAAACCTATTTGCAAGTTGTGCTTTCTCAGTAATTGGTCATAAAATGTGAATAAATAATCACACTCTGGTGATCATACTAATTCTGTGTTAAGTCAAATTCAGGAGTCCAGAATTTGACACTGGGGCAGACTGCCGTTCCCTAATAATTTACAAACTCTGGAGTCCATCATACAAACTGACTTATAGTGCTCCCTTCCCAAAGCGGTGTCCAGGGTGGAGAAAATATATCTGTGAAAGCCAAGGAATGTTTTAAATGGATCATTAAGTATATGAATGTAAAAAAAAAGATCAGTGTTTTCAGGGTTATTGTCTCCATCATATTTCAGAAACAGATCCAAGTTTCTCTCTAGTTCTGCTGTTAATCCATGTGGACTCATTGATGTAACTTTATATTATGATGTGACTGTGATCTTAAATAGTTCATTTCAAATGTCAGTAAGAAATCATTAAAACTCACTAATCGGCTGCAAGTGTGACATCTGATGTAAGTTTGTGCAACCTCTTTATTTCCTCTCCAACCCAAATGATGGCTATTTTCGTGCTTTTCCAAAATAATCTAAAGGTGGATAAAGCCATAAAATGTTAAGTGCGTGCGAAATGGAACAGGAGAATACAGTTATTGTGCTCCAGTGATTTGCTTTGAAGTTTTTTAGGGGAAGATTTTGATCACACTGACTCCCCACCACCATCTGCTCCTCGCACTCCTCATCTCCCTCCCTCTTTCTCTCTCTTCCTCCCCCCTGCAGCCTCTTTCTGCCAATCCATCCTTAATCTCTTTTTCTTTCATTCCTCCCCCTTTTTTCTGCCTCAAAAGAGAGTAATTCACACTCCCCTCTCTCAGCAAGGATGCTTTTTTTTTTTTTTTTTTCCTAAAAATGTCCATCTTTATGACGTCCCGGATGAGTTTTACGCCTCTCATCTGGCGTTGTACATCTCAGCTGTCTGCAGGGTGACTGCTTGGAGAGCTGAAGTTGGCCAAGGAGGAAATAAAGCTGAATTTCAGACAGATGCTGGTGCAGTTCTCTAAGGAATACTGCTGATTCACTAAAGGGAAAAATGACTGTGGTCAAAGATGACTTTATTGATGTTTAAACACAAAGACTTTGCATTTGTACTTTATAATATAGAAGAGAAAAATCCCAAAAGAGGTGAATTAAAGTCCTGTTTTCACATTTGTGTGAGGTAGCGCAACACTACTGCAGTCCCTCGGTGCTGGCTGTTCAGCTGAAGGTTAAGTGCCCTGCTCAAGGGTATCTCGACAGTGACTACAAAGGGAGCATTACTTGTTCATATGAATCATGTTTGATGTTCTGCTTGACCTGTGATTCAATCCTACATCCTCTCTCACCTCTCTAATCTGTAGGCGAGCATGGCCTTAGTCATGCTCAACGATCCTGATGTTTAACTCTCAGATGAGTCATTCAGCGGACACTCAGGTTATTACAGACCAGGTTAAGAAATGGCCTTGTTTTGTCTGGTCTGCTTTGGATTAAAGGGTTTATTTTGACTGACAAACCCCTCAATGTAAACACTCAAATCCTTATGATGCTAGGGTCAAATGTTCTGTAGACTTTAGTTTGTATTTCGGTCTTTTACATGAAACTGGGTTTATTTTGGTAGCTGGCACTTTTCCAGCTGTTTAGACCCAATGATAAAAGAGAAATTTAGACATATTTCCCCTCAGGATGGACCTAATGATGACCGCAGATAAATGCAAAAAATTGTTCCCCTGGTATGAGCCATCCCAAATAGAATATTTAGGCCAAAATAGGGACAGGAAACGCTACCTAAGTGTCAGTGCGTTAGATGTGAAAACATGTCTGTAAATGGTCTTATATAGACTATAAATATAGTCGCTGTGTTGAACGTGTCGATCCTAGTGGTTTTTCTAATCCACACGTGGGTTTTTCTTGAATCTCAGTCTCATTCCAGGTTTTGTGTGTAACCCATCGTGTCCACTCGTATTATGTGCGGAACCTGCCCAATTAAACATAAATAAATTGCGGGTGATTTTGCATCAGTGGTCATTTTTGTGAAACACTCGGCCTTACATATTTACTTTAATTCCCAAAATGCACCTGTGAGAGGAAAAAAAAAAAAGATACTGAAAAAAATAGTAACATGTAATTTCGGTGTCCTTTTTCCCTTGGTTCTGTCGGGGTAATCATTGCATGCAGAATCATCGGTGCACTGCTGGAATACTGACTAGTCCTAATTTCAGGGGAAAACTCAGATATCACTGAGTTGTCTGTGGATTTGCCTTGCATAATTGTGTCGGTATTGGGGAAAAAATAGTCCGGAAAGTACGGAAATTCAACTCCACAGGTCCATCTTCAACCCTATTTCTGAATAATGACACCAGAAAGGTGGTTTGGAGCGCTGGTCCATTAAATGCACATGAGCCACTTCAGGCCCCGCCCCCTCCAGGTTGTTGGCTGTGCTGCTCTGTCCCGTTCAACCAACAACTGAACATTTTAGGTAATGGGCTCCAAATTTCGACATATTTTCAGTATGGACTACAAGTGCTGATGATGACAAACAATTATGGAGAAATACTGGAGAAATGTTGGTCTGAAGTCTGGAGCTTATATGTGCAAATGTTGTGACATAACTAGTTATAAATGTAACAAATTAAGAAGGAATTAAAATGGGTTGTAGAAATCTACTGGATTTTTGCCAGAATGAATATAAAGATAGTTTTGCAGCAGCTGGAGAGTTCAAATTCAAACTGTATGAACTATTAGGGTCCAAATACACAAATAAATGAACCACAGACTAAGAAAAGTAGGTTAAGCAAAATATGACCCCTTTAAGTTCTCTTTCTTCTGTATCAGATCAATTTTTGATGTCAGAGATGAAAAAAGTATCAAGTGTTCCCTAATGTTGGTAAAGTCAGACAAACTGGAGTTTTGGTTTGTTGAGTATGTGAAGGTATTGCATCAGGAAGCTTACTCCAGGAGTGTGTCTACTAGGGGTGTAAGAAAATATCGGTTCCGCAGTATATCGCAATATTTCATTTCACGATACTGTATCAATATGAAAAAGTACTGTATCGATATTTTTAGGTATTTATTCAAATGCAGATATAGTGGAGGTTCATTTTTGTTTTTTGTTTTTCTTAATTTATTCATTATTATTTAACACTGTTTTATTAAATAATGGTTATTTGAAGCATCCTAAAAGCACTTTTTTTACTGTCTGAGCGGGAGATGTTAGTTCCTTTGTTGGGATTGCACAAAAATAACGTTATGATGTTGGTTATGAACTAATAGAATGTGAACATTTGAACAGGATCTTAAACTGTAATGTCTGAAAAACATAATTTAAGCTTTAACACAGGAACATTTTGTGACATAATAATAATAATAATAATAATAATAATAATAATAATAATAATAATAATAATAAATATATAGTAATTCAGTTCTTCAAGGAAATAATCATTTTAAAAAAAATAAACCAAAAAATTGCCTTTTTAACAGTATCATGATATATCGTGATATATCATATCATGATCCTAGTATTGTGATTTGTATCATATCACCACATTCTTGCCAATACACACCCCTAGTGTCTACAGATACTGGAATAGGTGTAAAGAGTAGACAGGCCTCCATTTCAGATGTTTTTGGATTAGCTCTGAGGCTTATGGGAGCATGCCCCTGGTAAACATCTCCAGCTGTCCAGACCGATGTGATGGAAAGATGTCAGGAAAACACTTGGGATTCCGAAGGTGCTGACTTTCTTTCATTCCTCTGCGTTGCTGGATTAGCACTGATGTCCCACTGACACTTCTCCTTCACTTTTCACACACGAGCTTACACCCACCTGTTCCTGCTGTGTACAGTCCTTGTTTTTGAGCCTGTTTATTGATTACATGTATTGAACAAATTCACTTCTACTGTTTCCTGTAGTCAGGTCTTCAAATATGAGAGGGAGCAGAGAAGGTGTTAGCTGGAAAGGTCACAGCCCTAATAGAAATAGTTGTTTACTAAGCTCTAAATGTTTCCGTCAGTGTGTGATTGACAGGGGGGTTGTGTATTTAACCTGTGAGGTGTTAAACTCGCCATCTTGTGGTTTGGTGGGCTCCTGACCCTGAGATCACTTACTGGGTATATAAAGGGGGAATGTTGTGAACCAGGAATGGGGTTAGCTCCAAAATATTTGTCACTGACAGCACCTGTGGAATTCTACTGCTTCTGGGAAAAGGGGAGGTGGACAGATGGCCGTCAGAGGGAGGACAGCCAGTACATCTATCAACCTGTGCACATAGGTGTTCAACACAAACGCTGTCATGGAAAACTGGTTCTCAGATTAACTCAATTAGGTTAAGCGGTGGTGCAGGATGCAGCATGTCGGATTTGCGGTGCAGTGAAAGTTCACAGGGAGGAGGTGAAAGGTTAGACTTCAGGGTTGAATGTAGAGTGTGTTTGACAGTTAACCCAGTAGACATCAGAGTTCATGTGTCATCAGATTCAGCTGATGTCGGTAGGAGACCTCTTTGATCTGACAGTTCCATCAGTATGTTTACAAAAGGGAAATGCTGTCCCAATTCCCCCACAAAAACTTTCCTCTGAACTAGAAACCTCAGTGCGCTCCCACCTAAAGGATATTTCTTTTATCTCAAGCAAACCCCTCCAAAGGTATTTATTGGCATAGTGTCACAGTGTTTAGGAACTGAAGGAGTGGGGCTTGTAGTGTTGGGTATTTCATTTCAACCACCATTATTAAAAAGTTGTATCTCTGTGTATCGTTTCCCCTTAATGTAAAAGCACATGAGCATTGAGTTTCAGAAGAAAATGTGACATGCAGATTAGTATCAAAGACCAGGCATTATGGTACATTCCATTTGACCTGGGAAGACACATTTTACAGTTGGCAGATATAAGTTTCAAGTGGAATGACGTCTCCATGTCTTTACAATAGTGAAAGATGTACTAATACACTCTGTATCGCCCAACTTCTGTCTGCTCTGCTTTACAGTGTTTGCATTTGCCAAGTACAGCAGTGTGGTATTTTCCAACGGTAGCATTAACTGTGAGTCACCTGACTAGAACTAGAACTGACTAGAACCAGAACTGACCAGAAAGGGGGTGTTAGTCCAGTATGAGATTTGGAGTATTTGCTCACTTATCAAGGGAAATGCAAAGATTACTGATTTAGACATGTTCAATAATTCATGCAAAAATAAAGTAGCATATAGTGATTTTCATTTTGCATGTTTTACATCACAGGTGCCAATCACAGGTTATGGGCTGTATTTATCGTGAAAACTTTAATTATCAGAATTATCTGAATGACAATTTTTTTTTCAATAGCAGACTGATAATTATTGGTGCTGATAGTTATTGTGCATCTCTATCTGGAATGATTCTAGTGAAACTCATTTGTGTGATATTCATGCACTTCTGTGATATGTTTTCAAAATGTTTCTGTCAGTAAAACATAATTTACAGCAAATTATTCATTCATTCATTCATTCATTAACATGAACTTTTCTACCCCACACAACTGGTCCAATCTCAACCAAAAAAGTAGGCATGCAAGTATAAAAATAGGTCTTGGGGGGGGGGGGGGGGGGGGGGGGGGGGGGGGGATTGCAGTTTAGAAAAAGTGTGGAAAAGGTCTGGAATTTTTATTTGGATAAAGAGCAAGCACCCTGTTGTTATATAGGCCTAGTGGTTTCCTTTTCATGTAAGCTCATTGGATTACATACTTTGGGTGGAAACTATAAATGTACTTATATTGAAATTGTCAAATCTAAACTCTGTACTGAAGTAAAGTACTTTGCAAGTGTTTCAGTGCAATTTGCAAAACAGTTTCAGTACAAAACAATCTATGCATATTATGAAGAAACATGAAAGTCATTGACTCATGTAAGAGTTAGCCTCAGACAAATTTAAAAAAGATGAAGATCTCATTTTTTGTAGTTTCGAATATAATTCATGTTGGTGTCTCCTCTATTGTCTTCATGGACATGGTCTCAGTTTCTGCAGGTATACACACACCTGTGCACCCACACTGTTATGGGAACTTAGAAAGACAAAGCCTAGTGGAAAATCCTCTCCCTGTGCAGCTTCATCCACTCATACTGTACACATTGGTGTTTGTTGGTGTTTGTCTGTTGTGTACCAGTGTGTGTGACCTCCTGCCTGTGTATTTTGCTCTGTGCCCTGTGCTTTTAAGTGTGTTGGACAGTGCTGTAGTCGACAGTACGTGTCTGTCTTCATGAAGCAGGGGTCTGACCAGCTGCATGCCCACGGTGCGCTCAGCTGTGTGATTTTTGCCAGGGGAAGGCTGGGCTAGCATGATGAGCCCCGACAGCTCATGAATGTGCATTTCTCTGCTTCGGCCTGCCAACCTCTCCCCCACCTCCCCACCTCCTCACCCACTGCCATCTCACTCTCCCTCTTTGGTCTCTTTTGAAGATTGTGTTTATGTCACAACAGCTCCATGTGCAGTGGGAAGTGACAGGACTGATTGCAGAGATGGGGACGCAGATAAGATGCTAAAGCATTGTTAAACCCTACTTTCAACTTGGATAATTGTGGTATTTGAGTGTCAAAAGTCAGTTGTGATTTTGGAAATTCGAGGCTTGGCACAATAAGTTTGATCCACAACCATCTAACACACTTCCTAGCCTGTCAACCACGTTTGATGGTCTTCAGTTGGTCTGTAGCTCATGATTAAATTATTGTCATTAAACCTATTCATGATTTCTCAATTAATCATTAGTTTCTTAGTTTCTGTTTATTTAAAGTTTAGTTTTACCCTATCCTAAGTCTCCACCTATGGCATGATTCTCAGAATGGTGACAAAGTTGAAAAGTGGTTGAGATGGAAGTGACCAATGTCCAGGTGTGGATATGAGAAAGGAGGGGGCATCCACATGGCAGAGAAGGACAAGAGTTTTAGTTAATTTGTAGTGGTAGTGAAGCCCACCTAAAAAATAAAAATCCATTGACATGTGCGCTAGGGCTGCACGATATTGGAAAAAACTGACATTGCAATTTTTTTTTTTAACCCTGTGATATATATATTGCGATATGAAAAAATACTTGGGAGGATATAATAGCTGCGTTGTGCCAACGTAAATGGTCAAACAAATGAGTTGTGTTACCTCTTGTTGTGGCATCGGGTGCATTAAGGTACTATCGACACACAACACGTGGTTCAGTATCATCTTTCTTATAGCCGAAATAATTCCAGATAACTGATGTTGCTTTTGTTTTTGGCACCAAGCCTTCATTTTTGGTGATTTTTCTCTTGTTCATTGCTCATTTTTTTCAATGTTGTTACCAGTGACTCACTCCATGTGCAGAGGCATGGTCTGCTTCGGCAAACTGATTAAGAAGGATTGTGATTGGTGGATGGCTGTGCGCAGTGTGTGTCAGGTACCCAGGATGAAATTAGATGAGAACACATTGAGTTCATTTGCTTCCTACATTACAGGACCTGCGATGTAAATATTGTGCACATGTACATCGTGATGCCGATGCTCAAACGATATATTGTGCAGCTCTAATGTGTGCTATATTTAGAATACTTTCTGCTCTTTTTATTGCCATCCTATAGTTCTTTCTCATGGAGAATTGAGGCTCTGAAACCTCTTAAACCTCAAGAGTTCATGGACAAAAAGAGCAATTCTGTTTCCTGTGGTTGTGTCTCTGTGGTGTTTAATGTTATTTCTAATTCAAACTAACAAACATACAAATTAACCCAATGAGGCAGCTTTATCACAAAGCAAAATCGCTGTGCATGTGTATCTGGTGGCTCTGAATAGTGTGATATAATAATCAGTCTCAAAATCAATGGGACTTGGAAGAATATGACCGTGAAGGACTGGTGAACTGGATTTTTTTTTTTCCATTACAAGTGTCATGAGGGAGATTATTACTAGGGATGCAAATTATTGAATAATTCATTAATGTTAGTTGGTTGCCCTTATCAATTGATTAACGGTTAATTGATAAGCGGCGATTTTCCTGAGAACCTGAATTTCTTTTTCAATACGGTCTATAAGAATAAAAGCTAAATATTGTTTATACGCTTCATGAAAAAAGCATGTCATATTCCTTATTGATTCAATAAATGATTGATTTATTGAACCATTGGATACAGGCAGTGTTTCCTGTGGAATTCATCTGTTGATGTGGCGGTCTGTAATGTGGGGTGCATGTGCGTTTTGCCGGGGGGGGGTTCTCGCACGCACGTAGTACGGCTGGGGGATGCGTGCCTGTTGGTTGGTAACTGCGTACGTGCGTGCGTCACTTTCCGTCCTACTTTTAATACTATAGGGGTACGGCTCAGTCTGTGCCCCCTCAGAAGTGAAAGTGAAACTTTTCGCTCATTTATCTTTTCCCCACCTCCTGAAGCTTCACAAATGCATTACATTTGAGTGTCCCGGATCAGGAGCCAGAATAATGTTTTCACCTTCTTTCTCACTGATCGTGGACTAGACCAAGCCCCAGGGAAAACGCTCCAATCCGATACTGACCCCGCATTTGTGCGTGTATTTAGTCGGGGGTGTACCGCTCCCACAAACAAATGGGTCGGTCTGTGTTTGGCTCCACCATGTCCATAAAGACATTCTAACTCATCAATGCCATGATCTGGTTCAATGACCAGCCATCCCACCCACGGCATCGCAGCGCAGACAAACTGGCAGCCTTCGGACAGGTGTGGACGGGCAGAAAAGGGCAATTAACCGACACTTAATAATTCAATCGAGCAAATTCTTATCGACAATTAATCGTTAGTCGATTAATTGTTTACATCCCTAATTTGTACTAAAACAATATTCAGTTTACAATTTGAGCTGTTTTCATCTACAACATGTAGCTTTTTACATATTTGCATTATCACCAGCTTTGATATGTTTTATTAGAATTGAGTCATATGATTCTGTTTACAGTTCAAGAACATGTTTTAGTTTAGTGTCACTTTAATAAAAGACAGCTCCACTCCATACGCTACTTGGTGAAATGTACAGTGAACTGGTTTACCCTTAGCTGACCCACAACCCCTTGTTCACTCACAGCTCCGCCCCTTTTGTCCAAATATGGTTTCTTCTGGCTCCAAAAAGCTGACACGAGGACAGCCAAACCACACAGATTCAGATATATAAGTTAAGTTAGTGGACCATTAAATAGATAGTTGATAATTTTCATTTCCCAGTTCTTACAGTAATGTTTATTGACAAAAGCCATGTTAAGATTTCAGTTAAATTCAATGCAAACCTTTAAAGCTGTGCTCCAAATACTTGTTTTTAGTTCTGAATTGTTTGTGTGTCTGAACTGCATTTCATCATTAGTATGTCTATTCTAAACCTCAACAACTACTTATTTATCATTGGATTGGGCTGAAATTTCCCTTCCACCATCCAAAGAAATACACCGTCATAGATTCATTAATCTAACTTGGCTGTAGATGTGAATGTGTGAGTGAATGATTGTTTGTCTGTATATGTCCAGGGTCTAACCCCTCCTTTACCCGTAGTTGGCCAGGATATTCTCTGGTACCCCCCCACAAGCACAAACATCTCAAAACACATCAACAGTCTAGATATCACTAATATTGTGCTGGATATCAAAACTAACCTTTTTTTTGTAATACAATTGGAAGTTTAGCGATTTAGACATCTCTATGTTTCTGTCAGTAAACACAAATTTTCATCATTTCTAAGCAGCTTAAACTACATGCATGTGGCCTATGGCCTATGTGTAGATGGTTGATATGCAGGTGCTGGACCCACTGATGCACAGGTCTGTGTAGAATCCCACATCCCACTCTCCTCCTCATCAGATGCTGTAAAGGGGCTGTGGACGTGGCTGAGGCACCAAGCAGCTGTGTGTCTAGAAATCAATAAGAACATGGACAGCAGCAGTGAATTTTTCCTCTTCTCATATATTGTGTGCTGGCCTGCTGCCAAGATTTGGTGGAAAATGCAGCAGAGTCAGTTGCAGGATTGGTTAAAGCTCCTTGAATACTTACTTTAAACTTGCTCCCTTCTTTAAAAGAGATGGCATTGAAGGACGCGTCTCACACAGGGTTTGGCAGTTAAATGGAGTATTGTTGCTCTCTTGGGGCTACTGACTCAACTTTCTCCCCTACTCAGTGCAAATGCAACACACATATCAGATTATATAATTCACCTTATTGAAATAAAATAAACAATGAAAATAAAATAAAATAAATTATGTAACAAGGGTCTTTGTTGTGGTATTTTTTGACATCTGTGTCTTCTGTAGTACAGAAGGCCCTCCGCTGCATACTATATAGTGTTAATCCGTTTTTCTCATGGTGGTACCATGACCAACACACTCAAATGTCTCATTCCTACTGTTCCATCCCTGTCAGTAGATATCGAAATATTAAAACTAGCTGCTCATTTGCCTTTGAGCACTCTGAAGTGATCTTTTTATAGCCTATATTGTAAATGCTCTGCTCCGTCCCCCATGAACTGGTAGCTTTTATCATCTCTGAACTCCCTTTATGGCTAATTGTTAACAAGCAAAACACTACACTGTATCAAAGCACAGAAAATAATCTGTATTTAGTTTTAACTTAACTAACATCTTAAAGCAGTGTATGACTTTCACAAATTTTTTCCAAATTTGTAAAACCCCAGTCATATCCTAATTATCACTAATCCATTATTCTTTCTGTGCTTATGCAACTGAATCACTTCCCTCATGGTGAACAACTTCAAAGATGATTCCATCATAAACACAGTCCGCTTGTTTACATAACAAACCCAAATGTCACTTGGGCCTTTTTGTAATTTTTGTCGTAAAGTGCATTGTGGGAATGGTGACCAAGCGAAAGCAGTTTCTCACAGAATCGGCAAGAAAACAAGCCGGATCACTACAACGTAAAATAATACAGTCCACCAGGGTTGTTTTTAAAGGTGTGATATTTTCCTTTGTGAATGGAATTCTTCATTTTCAAACATTTCCCTGTGGTCTCCATAAACTGTAAATGCTCTGCTTGGGTCTGAATTCTTCACTAATTCAACTCCACAGGTCCATCTTCAACCCTATTTCTGATTGACAAAAGACTGGCCCTTTAAATGCAAATGAGCCATGTCACACCCCGCCCCCTCCAGGTTGTTGACCGTGCTTTCTGTCTTGTTCAGCCACTTGAGTTCGTTAATACAACCAACAATTGAAAATTTTGGGTAATTGGCTCGAAGTTTGGACATATTTTCAGTATGGACTACAACCGCTGCTGCTGAGAAATGTGGAGATGTAAACTAGTTATAGACGTAATAAATTACGGGTTGGGTTGTAGAAATCCATTGGATTTTTGTCCAAATGAATACAAAGATAGCTTTGCAGCACCTGGAGGGTTCAAATTCAAACTGTATGAACTATTAGGGTTCAAATACACAAATAAATGAACCACAGACTAAGAAAAGTGGGTTAAGATAAATGTGAGCCCTTTAAAGAATGAGTAGCTGTAGTCGGTGGGTGGAGGTAAAGGCCACATTTAGGTTCAGCACTCACCAAGAGACAGACAAACTGCTGCTGTGTGGAATTCCCATTCCCACAGTTTGGATGAAAGTCATACGCTGCTTTAACCTTGGGCATACGTACTGTAACTGAGCTTCAAAAGTGTTTTCTTTTTTCTTTTTTTGTTTTAAGATTGCAATGGCTTTCTCAATGTTAGACCTAAATCTCCTCAGTGTCTGCAACACACTCACAGTTCTTATCCATTTTTAGCTTACCGGCCGATAGGCTGTAAGCTATTGTCGTCATGCGGCCTCCGGCATCGTCGTCTGTTGTCCGTTACAAAACTTACAATCGTCTTCTCCAAAACTACAATTCCGGTTGACTTCAGACTTGGTATACAGCTTCTTTATGATGATGTCAACAAAAGTTAGTGAAATTATTTGGATCTGGATCTGATTCTGGATTTGGTGTGACTTTGAAAAATTTCCCCATTATAAGAGATAGGAAGTGCCGGTAAGCTAAAGGGCCATTGGTCCTATTTTTTTTTATAAATGGTGCTATGTTAACACAACTTACATCTTGTATATGGCTTTATGTTTTATGGCATTAAACTGCTTTGAACGGATGAATGCTAAAAGTAAAGAACTGAAACAGAAAGTTAAAACAAATTTTGGTGAATAGGTTTATATTTAAGAAAACTGTCTCGAACACATAAATATGTAGAGGAATGAGAAAATAACAGTCAGGATATTTGTCATCTGTAATATCTTGTTTTTTTTTTTTTTTGTTAATGGAAAATTGGTTTTGATTGTTTAGGAACCAAAGTACTGAATCCAACTTAACCGTACTGGTATCAGAACTTGAATGATACAAAAATCCAAATTGCAGGTAATATTAGTGGAATATTCCTCTTCATTAGTGATGTAAGCAGCTTAGTTGGATCATTGTCTTTTTTTGGGATGACGGCCAAAGCTAGAATATTTTGTGCATGTAAATATAGTCTGTGTTTGTGTTGAATGGTGTGAATGCTGCGTTTGACATTCCCAGGCCGTTTTCACATTCAAGATTGGATGATTGATCGAGACTCCGCTGACAAGAAGAAAACCAACAAAAAATCTTCATTATCTTAGTTTTTGTGGGTCACTAAGTTTCTTTCAGTGAATAGTAGATTGTTATCTTCTTCACCTGTCATGGTATTTGAGATGATTGTTGTACTGAAGATCAGGCCGAGCATGGAAACACACACACAGGCCGGTCTTTTAGTTCCATTACTTCGTATCATGTCTCTGCCATGCTGCATCCGCTCCGTGGCCCCCCATTCAGATAGTTTTGTTATTAGCAGCGGTTGCCCTGGCAACACAACAACGCTGCCAAATTGACACTCTTTGTTCAGCCGATTGTAGCCGCGCTACATCTTGAATGACCGCAGAGGAGAAATAAGAGTCGCAGCTTCAGTGGAGGCAAAAGACGATGTGAACGAAGGAGGGGTTTAAAGAGCGAGTGGAGCAGGTCATCCACGTCGCAGCCAGGCCTCATTTGCTTCCATAATGAAGCGACCCGGACAAACCTCTCCATCTTTGTTCCCTTTCACAATGGGAGAGAGAATCATCTGACACATGAACTGCCTGCAGTCAGCTGGGCTCAACAGGAGTGGGGGGTGGGTGGGGGGTGGACATTGGCCTGGCAGAAAGGACCGTTTAGTCTCCATTCATTTCAATACCTTCCATGAATAAGAAACTTTATATTTATACGTGTTTCATAATTAGGTTATCAAGTAGGTTCTGAGTGAGTGGGGTCTCATTTACCTTTGTTAGTACAATAAGATATGACTTTATTTAGCCCACCATGGGGAAATACAACAAACAACTGCAGAAAGAAACCACAAACAAGTGAAAAATGAAATGTAGAGAAAATAAGAAAATTTGTATTTACATAAATATAGAATTAGAATTAAGAATAAAATATTATGTACATATTTGCATTGTGGTTGCACATGCACATGGTGTGATTTGGGGTGGGGGGGTTGTTTATTGAGAACTGTAAAGAACCTCCTATGAAGTTAGTAAGGCTCACATCTCATAGCTTCCTTTGTTTTTTTTGTGTTACACCTTACAGTTAGACTCTATATTCAGTCCCATCAGACCTCTTTGACATATTTGTGGTCACAAATGACTCTAAAAGATTTGGATGTATGTTGCATAGTTTTTTGGGATTTTTTTATTTTTGTAAAATATTCAGATTAAATGAAAAGTCCAATAATGGTGTGACTTCTCTTTGTAACTGAAAGTCTGTAATCTCTGTACTGTCCTGAGTGCTCCAAGTTATCAAGAAAAACCCTCAGGATAACACAAATTCTGACAAAATCAGCTTCATTTGTTACTTGTGTGCTTTTAGACTGACCTCTTGACCAGTGGTAAGTGGTAACCAAACAGCTTTGGAAACTGTAAGACCTGGCTCATGAAGCCCTGTATTTATCTGAAGACATGGAAACTGTCGTCATCTTCTCAGTATCAGATAACTGTTGCCATGTTGTGTCACATTGAATTACTTTTCTTTAATCCAGGAAACAGCGTTTCATTGAAGGACAAATTCCTCAGAAATGTCGAAAGAGTGCTTATTTAGAAAGAGGAACAGATGTCTCTAAGAAAAATGGTGAAGCAGAACCTGGCAGTGGGAGGAGAACAGGGCTAAAAGGACACATCCACAACTTAAAATCCCATCAGTAGTGCTCATCAACACAAACATGTGCCCCTTTAATGCAGAGATGGAGGCGATTCCAGGAAAGGGCTTTCTAATTACTTATTGTCAAAATGAGGCACGCTTCAGGTCTCTGTTGCAGTGTGAGAACAGCTTTGTGTTTGTGTGCTGAATAATTCATTTTGTCTGAGTAAAGCAGGAGTGTGCACCCACCTCACAGCAGACATGTGTTTACAGGGATGCACAACCACCATGTTTCCAACATGGAAGTGGTAGAAAAAGTTGAGGGAATTAGCACAGTTCTGTAAAAAAAAAAGTGTTTACATTCACTTTACCTGGTGTTTGTTCCTTTAGAAGGAGGACTCATGTGCTCACTGAGAGAGAGAGCTACATTAGTCGTTTTTCCATTGGATATATACGGAAGACTTTACTGATATATACTAAATATTGAAAAAACAGAAGTGTGTAATGTCAGTTTTTCCATTAAATCCCAAATGCAATAATTTGTTTATCGCGAAATGACACAAGAAGTCCTTCCATAAACATGCCAACTAACGTAAATATTGTGTTGATTTACAGATATATTCATTGTTATTATTTATTAACCCTCTGTCTCGTACTAAATTAAAAAATGATTGGGTTTCCTGGTGTGTCCACACATACTGCCATGTTTCTTTTAAAACTTTTCGTCTTTGCTTGTTATAACATCCATTAGCATTTGTTTTTTTTAATTCATGTGACTAGTTGTGCAGAAAGGTCTTTCCATGGTAGTTTTGCGTGATATACCAATTGCGCCAAAAAATCACCTCGTCAGTGCAAAAACTTTTAATCAAAAAACAAGAGTTTTGGCCAAATTGTAGTTTTTCCATTAGGTAAATTATTATGTGCAAGTTATATTCACGCAATTTGAGGGTCAATGGAAAAGTGACTAATTTCTGTATAAGTTTTGACTTTGTGAACATTGAACTCTGGATGCATCTAAGAGAAAAAAACACGTCTAACATGATAAGGAGACCAATTTAGACCACTCTCATCCATTTAAAACCCATTACACAAAACTCATCAGGTACTTAACTTCCACTTCTTCTGTGTTTATTACAGCCTTGCAGTTTGTAGCCTACACCGCCACATTGTTACTCGCTACGTAACAGTTGACAATTCACTTCAATTGAACCCAACAGTTTAATGAAAATGTACCGTCTGTTGTGCCCTGTATACACTTAAAGATGTTTAATGCAGCATCTGAAAATTAAAGCTTGTTTTTGTTGCTTTATATGCCATACCTAACTAGACTGTCTTGAAACAACAGGCTGCTTGTTACTCAGTTGTCACTAAGTTGACTGTGCTTCCTGATTGAGTGTCACACGACCTTTGACACAGTAAACCTATGAGTGTTGTTTGCACTGACCGGGTCAGCTCTAAGTGGTTTGCTTTGTATGTCTGTGATCTGGTCATGTGATCTAATTCACTTTGGGGCTTCCATGTTAATCTGGAACTGGGTATTGAACCAACCATCAGTCAACAGCCAGAGTCAGGCACTGGAAGACATGTCATTCATTTAATTTCATTTGCTTGTTCATGACAAGGCAGTTTGATTTCTGTTTTCCGTGTGTCTGTCACAAGGATGCTATTCCTCCAATAATGTCTAAAAGCAAAGATGTTCTTGGGAAATATCTGGTTGATACCGTAAACAAAATGTCTATGCCAGATTAAGAGCATAAAATATTAACCCTTAAAGGAGTGATATTTAGCTTTTTTTTTTCAAAATGGAATTCTTCATTTTCCAACATTTCTCTGCTGTCTCCATGAACTATAAATGCTCTGCTTGGGTCTGAATTCTTCATTCATTCAACTCCACAGGTCCATCTTCAACCCTCTTTCTGAGTAATGACACCAGAAAGGTGGTTTGGAGCGCTGGCCCTTTAAATGCACATGAGCCCCCTCCAGGTTGTTGGCTGTGCTGCTCTGTCCCGTTCAACCAACAACTGAACATTTTAGGTAACGGGCTCCAAGTTTGGACATATTTTCAGTCTGGACTACAACCGCTGCTGCTGACAAACAATGTTGGTCTGAAATCTGGACCTTATATGTGCAAATGTTGTGACGTAACTAATTATAGACATAACACATTAAGTAGGAATTAAAACGGATTGTACAAATCCACTGGATTTTTGCCCAAATGAATATAAAGATAGTTTTGCAGCACCTGGAGAGTTCAAATTCAAACTGTATGAACTATTAGGGTCCAAATACACAAATAAATGAACCAAAGACTAATAAAAGTGGATCTAGCTAAATATGACTCCTTTAAACACCCACAACTATTTTTGTCAAAACTTCCAAAGGATGTTTTTCTTTCCCAAGTGATTTATCACCATTAGTTATAATATTATCCTTTGCATTTTGCATTTTTTTGTGAAAATTCAGTATTTTCCTATATTTAATTTACTGAGCATGTAGATGTTCATAAAAGCTGAGTAAATTCAAAGGTTATTATATAAAATAAAAAAAAAAAGACTTTTTTTTTTTTTTTTTTTACAAAAGATATCATTAACGGAACATAAACCCAGTATGTCCATCCACAATAGGTATTAAACATTTTAGATCAGTTGATGGTTTTGGTTGCTGGTTGATGTTTGGGTCTTTATGTGTTAATGTTTAATCTTTCTATGGTACTATCACAAACTCAAAAATTATTTCTAGATGGTCATATGTTGGTTCTTTAGATGCTTAGCTAATTTTGTTATTTTAGTACCTTTTAATTAGCACTATTGTGCTATCCTTATGTGTATGTATTCTTTATCTTTTTTATTAATTTTCCTCAGACATGAAGTACCTCCAAAAATGAGTATTTGAAGGTTAAAGTTGTCCAATCCACTTACGGACTGATATACTAACAGCTGCCCCGAGCGCTAGGAGACTCAATGGGGGGTGACGATGATAATGATGATGATATACTAGCAATTCTTTTGGGAAGGGTAAAAAGGATGTAAAAACATTTTTAGGGACTAAATGACTGTTACCATCAAAGTAATACACACTGACATAAAGCACCAGTACAATTCTAATGACCTTATCTTTTGTCTAAAATGCATAATCACATACTCATGATCAACAACCCTACCATACTAGTAGAACGTTAGCATTCATTGAAATATAATGGATTTCAGGTCCATAAAAATATGACCTTGCTTTTGCGTATGGAGGGAACGAACAATGTACATCAACAGAAAATCTTTACTTAAGTAGTAGTAGTAGTAGTTGTACTTGGCTGGGTTTGACAAAGTAGATTTGTAATTGTACAGAACAAACTGATGAACCCTTCAGACTATGCAGTCATGTCTAAAAGCAGACCCTTATTAAAGTTTCAGAGGTCCCTGGTGTAGTGCTGTCTCTGTGGTCCAACACCCTGCAGTCACACAGCTGCTGTTCAAAAGCCTCCTGCTTATCACCTGTCTGCACTCCACTACACACACACACGCACGCATGCACACACACACACACACACACACACACACACAACCACACACACACACACACACACACACACACACACACACACACACACACACACACACACACACACACACACACACACACACACACACACACACACATACATACAGTTGTAGGACAATGTTAGCTGTAAGCTTCACCAGAGGACTCAGGCTGTGCTAATTACTGTTGGTGATGGTGCCCTCTTTAACCACTGTGTCTTTTGACAGTTGACAATTTGTTTATGTCAGTACACAGGTTCTGTTTAGGAGGACTCTTTAATCAATAGTTGTTTGACTGTCACACGTAAATGTTCTTCTTCCACCTGGGTGTTCGTATCATCCCAGTACTGGCTGTAGGAGGTCAGACAGTAATCTGCACACTGAAGTCAGATTACCTCAGATTAGTGCTTTCTCCTCTGAATTTAACTGAGCTATCCACTGCAGGACGCCACAAGGCTTGATTGGTTTTTTAACCTTTGTCTTGAGTCACTTGTCACGTGACAAATGTTTTAAAGTTGGCCAGGAGGACGATTCCAGAATCAGGATTACTTTCTATTGAGTAGAACAGTTTATTTTATGTTGTGTAGAGACTGACTTAGTTCTCTTCACCCATCAGTTGAATCTGTATTTTCAGATAACTGCATGAGCACCTGAAAGCTGTTTGTGTGCTTTGTGTGCATGTTCGTTTCGGCCTCTGGGCCTCTAGTGTAACAAGTCAGCAGGAGACAGGGTTAAGATGACAGTCAGGTGTGATTAGAAGGGTGAGATCTCAACTAGACCTCAATCTGGTTTACCACAGCCTGGGCACATGCCCCTGTGTCCTGTTTTCCACTTGACAAGCCTCCCTTACTGTGCTGTATTTTAAGACGTTAGCAGCACTTGATCTGCACATGGACATGTGCTTTTTCACTTCCACCGTCACTGATATTTGATATTCCAGGTCAGGGTCAGATACAGAGCTGTAACTTAGGGACACTTCAATAGCAGCATACAAAGCAAGTTCTTTTTGAGTTTTCTCAATATCTATAGTTTATTGAAGTTTGTAGCTGCACCTGCTCAACAGTGTACTGACATTAGTGAAGCCAGTGTAATTTAGACAGATATTGCTTGAAAATTAAAAGGCAGTCCTGAAGTACAGCTGCCTAATGGCTTTCCATGAAGGGGGCTCAGTTACATGCTACATGCTGAAGTCAATTTATTAGCTATAGAGTGTGACACAAACTGTAAAACCCCCCAAAACTATTTAACTGTTCTTAAGGCAGCATTTACACGCATGAGAAAATGACACAGATATCAGGTGTCACAGTTTGAGATTAGAGATATTTCATAGTGGGTTCAAAGAGTCCAAAATGCCAAGTACCCATTTGAGAAAAACTAATTAAAAAATCAGTTCTCCTTATCAGTTCCTAAATTTAATAACCATTTATTAATACAAATAATGGTACATATCTGCAAATATTTTATGTAGGAAACTTCTAGGATGTATCTACAGCCTGTCCATTTGTTTAGAAGTGTGTTAGCATGTCCGGCTAACATCAGAACAGTATAACAAATGGAGTATCATCAAAGATCCAAAGTAGGGCTTTACTCTATAAAAGAAAAATTAATGACAAAACATGATGCAGTGGGAAGCTACTTGGCTGGAAATCACTTTTTTTTTTTTTTTTTTTTTTTTAATAGTGTAAATGTTATATGAGGTATGGGTTGCCTAGAATGAGGGGGGAGAGTCCACACAGTTGCAGATGTCACAGTTGGGTCACCAGATATTCTTTTAACAGCCATGAACATACCTGGAGGAACCTCAAAATTCAGTCAGCTATGGAAAACAATCCTCGACTAGTAAAACATGGGATGACTTTATGCAGTGGTTCTCAATGCGGGGGCACAAGCACATGGGGGGGTCACGAATGACATTGTCGTGCATGGACACGGGTGCGTTAGCGAATACTGTTATAGATATAAATCACTCGGCACATATTCTCCTCAGCTGGAGGTTAGTTAACTGTAGTTAACTGCTCTACTGGATTCACATGTTTAATAGCAGTATATAATAAGAACAATTTAATACTACTATTTAAAACATCATGAATGTTACTAAATATTTAAATCCTCTCACTAGCTCTGCATAATTCCACTTAAATGACTTTAGTACTGACACTTGTCTTGTTATGTGACCTTCCGTGACCTCATTTATTCAAATCCACTTTTGTTTTGCTGCTCTTTCACTCTGACTATCATCCGTTGCAGATCATACTTCCAGTGTTGCTGTCAGCATTGCTGTATTATCAGTGTAAGTGCTATATCCACACATGTAACCTCAGGCAGCAGATGTCATTGGTAGTAAAAACTGGAAGAGGCTTATGTGGCAGGCTGCAGTGCCTCTGCCAGCTTAATGCCCAATACCCTGTACCCTGCCAGCCAGTCTGTGTGTGTGCTGGGGCCGTCTGACGATCCAGTTCAGACTAGATGCTCTCTGCCTCCTCTCACTGCGCCCCTTACCGAGTGGGAAAACACTGCCAACTGTTGGAAAGTACAGACGTTAAACTGACTCTGTGTGATAGACGTAGAACCTGTAAAACACCAGTGTGAGGGATGATGCTCTGATTCTGGTGGAGGAATGTCTACTGTCTGGTGTAAATGTGACTGAAAACTACAAAACAGGTGGCTGCTCTGTTTGTCCATCTGTCCTCTCTTCTACAGCAGCTGTCTGTCCTTTCCCCTTTTTCTGCTATCTTGTTGTTTTTCCCCAAGTGACAAGGTCACAAACTCTAATCTGTACAAGTCAGTGGGCCTACACTACTACCAGTGCCCTTCCTCTGGTGGGTTTGAGAGACATGACGGGTATCGCTTAGTGCTGAGCTTCAGTGCTGAGCTTCTTCTAAGCCCTCGAGAAGGCTGCTAATAATTTATATTTTTTAACTGTCAGCAAATCCCATCAAAGGGCCTAAGCCAACAGCAAAATGTGTCCAAAGCCTGATATATTCTTATTCCTCTGTGCCTCAGACCTTGGTTATTAAAAAAAAAAAAAAAAAAGAACATGTCAGTGATCAACATTGTTGCACTGGGTGACATATTTATACCAGAAGATTACATTAGAATCCGTTTTGTTGTTATTGTGCAGAGCATAGCTAAACTAAAGCAAGTCAACTAAAATCTAAACACAAATGTGAAAGAATATCACCTCCTTATCAAGGTTATAATAGTTTTGGATTTTTCATTATAGTTTAGTTTTATTTAGTTTTGACTTTTTTTTCTCTAATTCAGTTAGTTTTTAATTAGTTTTTAGAGCAGATTTGCTAGTTTTTATTAGTTTAATTTTTTTTTCTAAATGCTTAGTTTTAGTATTAATTTTAGTTTTGTCATATCTTAAATCTTCTTCGCTGTCATATTCAAATAAATCAGGACTCTGCTGCTTTCTCCCAACTTTAGTCTCCATGTTTCCAGGTAGAATGACCAGAAGACGACTCTACACGACAAGTGACGGACCGTGAAGTACCATATGGTGCTGCTAGCTAAAATTGCTAGAGCAAAATAAATCGCTTTTGTATCAATCCGACATTGACAAAGACGAAAATGAAGTGAATTTTATCCATAATTTTTATGTTTTAGTTAGTTTTGTAAGCACAGAATACAGTTTCAGTTAGTTATCGTTTTTTTCTTTTAATTGTAGTTATTTATTTCAGTTAACGAAAATGTTTTTTCAATTCTAGTTTTCATAATTTCGTTAGTTTTCATTAATGATAATTACCTTGCTCCAAATAAGTGTCACAGCATGGCCATGCTAACTTATATCTTAAAGACTGTTTGAAAGGAGACAGTATATGTATCAAGTATCAGTGATTATGTTTTTGCAGTGAGAACAGGACTGGGACATCCACTAAAATACAACCTCAGAGAAAAGAAAGAAATTTTTTTTTACTACTTGAACCTGTCTTGATAGATTACAGATAACAATGTATTGCCTCGTTGAAAAAAGATAACTGAGATGTTTCTAAATTCTTTCAGATTTAATGTCTTATTTGCAGATAGCTGAAGTTGAGGCCCGTCTAGGATGATACTCGCATCCTTCTGATTTATTTCTTTATCTCACATTTTTTTCTGCGTTGTGTGCAATTCATAATTCAGAGTTTTGCGGTTACATGAACTGAAGGAACATGATCCAAAAGTGGTTTTATTCATCAAATCCATACATTGTCCATGTGGAAATCCAACAGACAAAGACCAACATTTGCAAGCATGTCGATGTGTTTCATGTGTTTAAAAAAATGTTAATACCGTACCGTCTTCATTCGCTTATCAAATAACAAAGCAAAACTGACTGGTTTTGTTGCACAAAAAGGGTCTCCAGATCTGACTTTTATGATTAAAAACTGAATTAATTAAACTAAGCTGATAGATTACCCCGCCCAATGCAATAGTTTTTGACTAGTAACTGTTTTTGTAAGCGAGGGATGACCTTTTGTATGAGTGACAGAATTTTTGTAGTTGAATTTATTGAAAGTATGATGAAAATGGGACCTTCATGTGTTGAGTATCTTCAGAGCCAAAGTCAACCTGACTTTGTGAGTGTGTGTTTCTAAGACCTAGAGCCGTGTCTGTCCTACATCTTCAGCTGTGTGAGCCAAGTCTGGTCTTATCAGCTCAAGATAAAGAGAACCACTTCACTTTGGCACTTCAGCTTCTCCCTCCCTCCCTCCCTCCTGTCTACCACAGCTTCTGTCCCCCTCTGCCTTCATCTTTTTGTCTTATCTCCTCTGTCTGGTCTGTCTTCACACTCTGGTGTATTTGCCATTTGTATTTCCATCAAATTGTTAAGGACACTTGGTGCCAGCAGCTCTGCATTTTTATTTTCTTGCCATGCAACAAAACCTTTAAGTGAAACCTCAGCTGCATCCTCTGTATTTCTTCAAGTAGGGTTTATCTGTCTTATTTAATTATTGACTGGATTCGGTTCAACTTTTTAACTTCAGTACCCTGCTGTGATGGCTGCAGATTCAGATAAAATATGCTGCTTCAGGTTTTCTTGCAAATAATCAAACAGAGAAAATGTGCCTTTTTTTCCCTTCTGTGACTCTTATAATGTGCACATTGAGCAGCAGAAATGAGCTCTTTAGCAGATCTTTAACTCTGTTTCCAGCTTGTAAAAATACATCAGCTGTTCTTCCTTTCGCTGCACTCTCCTCTTTGCTGTCATTGGGTCTTTTTTCATTCATTTCCATGATTTCCTCTGTCATTTCTTCCACTTCTCACACCCCACCACTCCATCCCTGCTACTCATTCTCTCTGTCTTTCTCACGCCCACACCAGCAGATGGGTCGTAGCTATTGTTTCACACCACAAACACAGCCAATTTATTACAGCCAGTGTGTTTATATCTTTTACTCATCCGTATGCAGGTCCAACACTGACCAGGAATTCTCATCAAATGCCTCCTCAGGAGAATCCACCTCCACTGGCATTGAATGAAGCGCTGCAGACACACATACATACGTATTAGGGGCTTGAGAGAGTCTGGATGCTTGGCAGCGCTGTCTGAATCTTAACACTGTTGCTGTCTCTGTGGGCAGAATTTGAAAATAAAATGTATTTCTCCTCTCTCCTTTTCATCTTCTCATAATGAGTCAGATCACACACCATCAGCAGGATTTAACTCCTGGCTGATTTTCCAAAGGTTCAACACCAACTAAAACTTTTTTATTAAGCGCTGCGGAGGGGAGAACCTTCTGCTAGAGGTGACGGACTGTATCAGAGCAGGAGGCCGCAAGCACGAGTTCCACAAATATTTGCATTAATAAAGAAATGCAAAGCAAAAGGTGAGGGGAGTAGAGAGGAAGATGAGCTGGCGGCTTCATCAGGGCTTTTTGTTTCTTTTGCTGATGCTTTGGCCCAGGTCTTGTTGTCTTTGTGAAATTCCTCGCTGAGTAAAGACCAACAGAAAGTCTGGGACCTGCACTTTGTCTCTCATCTGCTTATCGGCTGTTTACAGAGACGCTTTCAAACACAGACAAACCAAAGGGCTGAGATAAGAACGTGGTGTTAATCACATTCATTAAAACTTAGATTACTGTACAGGAAGTACAGATTCACTTTGGTTTTCCAAACAGAAACCCTCAGGGCTCAGAGTTGCCAAAACCTGCACTTGAGGCCGTCTTAGTCCACAGTCAGTCCACATAGACGTCCATGTTAAAATGGGCTCTGTTTACAGCAGAAACATGTCTACAGCCTGATACAAACAACACTTTTGGCCTCTTGTTAAATTCCCTGTTCATGAAAACTCCACAGGGGACAGTTTTTTGTAACGGACCTGTTGAAATATATCCACCCTTAAAGTTAAGAGTCACCCTTTCCATTGAATCCTGAGTGAAGAAACAGAGCCGAACTGATCCAGGTTTCCCTTCCAATTTTAATTTATATTTGAATTTAGATATTAAGTTGTTTTTTTTTATTATTAAATCTTTATTGATAATTAACAAGTGGAAAGATGCAACATTTAACAGAAATAAGCATCGCGTATAAATTCAAGTATTCATACAAACAATAAGCAGGTAAGCATAATGATACAATAAATAACAAAAGTTATCAAGTATTAACAAAAAATACATTATCAAACAGTTTGAGGGTACGTTCACATTTGTGATTTTTTTTTTGCGAAGGCTAATGTTGTATCATACATTTTTAATTCTTTAACAAAGATATTGATGTTAGGGGGCATCTGGAGCACTTTTCCTTATGAATATGATATTTGCCCATTAGTATGATTAAATTATTTAAGAAATGAAAGGTTTAGTAGAGCATTCAAATTTAGTTATCATGTCCTTGGAGATATTTAGATATATTTTTTGGTTTGGTGAAAATAACTTTCTCCAGTTCCCTCCAAAACATGTTAGAGGAGGCGCATTCATAAAATAAGTGCAAAATTGTTTCTGGCTCAAATTTGGAAATGAAGTTCTTCAGTGCATGATAGTATTTGTGACATCATCAGACAAAAAATCAGGTTCAGGTTTTTGACATTTTTGTGAAAGGATAGTTTGTAAATGTGAATATTTTCATAATGATAATTAAATGAAGAAAAACATTTGTATTTGTCATTATTTATAAGTTATTATGTAATTATTTTACTTGAGATAACATTGATCTGTATGTGGAACCTGAACTAAAACCAGTTCGACATCCGTGACTGTTAATATCTTCAGTGTAATTTTTGCACTTCCCAAATTCATCCCGCGGGTTGGATTGGAACCTTTGGTTGCTGGTTTTGGCCCACGGACCATGTCGCGTGACGCTTCTGTTCTAGATCTTACCTTCATCTCAGCGAAGTCCTCTTGTACTATTATCCAGGTTCTTATTTATAGCTTAATAGAGAAGAAAGATGCGTTGATATTTACATCCTCTGTTCTGTACACATATGATCATAGAAGATCAGGGCCCACATGAGCGGTGTCTGTGTGAACTGTGTGTGACAGAGTTTTTCACCGACGGAAAAACAGGATGATGGTGGGATGATAAACAACAAGATGTTTGTTGATTTAAAAGTCATCAAAATGACTTCAGTTGTAGGCCTGAGGCTCCTTCACCGCAGCGAATAACCTTATTAATAACACCCTCAACATGCATTAACAGCACAACACTGTTATTTATTGGTAAAAACACCAACAGTGAAATGTATTTTCAGGGATATGAAAAAATACAGATTCCTTGAATGTTATTACACAAGGAAAATCACCCAAAATAGTTCTTTCTTCAGGGTTTGGATGGTATTCATGTCTGACTTAGCATTCATCAAATAGTGCCTTTGTGGGGATCACAAATTTTATTTAGTTATTTATTGTATTTTGTTTTTACAACAAATCTTTTTTGAATGTTCTGCGCTCATGTTGTGTTTGACAGCTGCTGGGAGCACTGCCTGCTTTAGGTATGGGTAATCTGATCTACAATGATTGTGATTGGAGGTTTGCTGCTCATGTCTGTTACTTAAATGTGCGGGAGACTTTTGTGACCAATTTTTCATCAAATCTGTAAAACCTCAGTCATATCCTCAGTATCACGAATCTGTAAGTCTTTCTGTGATTGCTCACTTGAATCTCTTGCATTTCAGTGAACAATTTTGAAGTGTCATCCACCATAAACAAAACCATTTGTTTACAAACTGAGCTGGGAGGTAACTCGGGCATCTTCGGAATTTTATTTGCATGTGCATTATGGGAAAGGGAGGTTTGAGCAGCCACCTGACAGCGGCAGCAGCAGCACAACCATAAGGTATTATATGGATGAAACATGACGCGGAAACAGCTGGAGGAAAATGCATAGAGGAAGGAGAGCTCCTGCCATTTCCGTGTCGTGTCTGTTCCAGCTGTCACTGTAAGGTGGCTGCGCGAACCTTCGCTTCCCACAATGCACATTGTGACATAATTCCGAGGTTCCGAGGTTTTACAGATTTGATGAAAATTTAGTCACGAACGTCTCCCACACCTTTAAAAGGCCCTTCTCAGTTGTATTTATTGATTTTATTCTTTATTGATTCCCTGATTAGCTTCCTGTTTGGGGTAAAAAAAAAAAAGTATTAAATTAAAACTACATATTCTTGGAATTCAAATTGATGTTAGGTGTTGAAAGATGTTGCAGGTTATTGTGTTTGTGTCCAACCTTACTGACCATTTTACAGACACTGCAACTGGCTCTTCCTCTCCACTATTGATTCTGACTTGTAAATTTTAAGTAGATGTAGTTTGACAGTATTGATTTGTCAGAAAAACATACTGACAATAAAAACAACTGATGAGCACAGAGTCATAAGAATCTGCTGAATCAGATCATTTGAAAGAAGTTCTCAAATAGATCTGGTTCTCAAGTCCCATCCCTTGTGGCAACACACTATCCCCTCAAAACATAAATCAGGGTAAATCATGTTATATTTCTGGTAGATAAGTAAAAAAAAAAAAACTACAGCTGTGCAAGTTCTGTATCAACCAGCAAAAAAGTTGTAGCATGATGTGTTTGAATTAACTTTGCTTCCTTGCCTTTGCACATTCTCTGATGTAAAAATTGCACATGTGCACATCATGATGACGAGGCTGAACCAACGAACTGCGCAGTCCTAATTAGAACACATTGTACTTCTGAGCTGCTGCTGTAAATATTAATAGTGTGTGTGGTGCACTTCAACGAAACAGTGAAAGTTGGAAAACCGTCAGCTTTAATAAAGGACTTACAGGATAATTAATGACAGCTTGCACTGCTGACTGCTTGCAGTCTTTAAAAACGCTGTCAGCTAAACGCCCAACATGTAAATAGTGAATCAGCGTCCCTTCCTGTCTGCAGGACACATTCCACTTTGCCGCCATCCATCATCTTATTAACAGCATTCGTGCTCCCTCTATTGTTCCGTTGTCCTTTACTGTCTCCGTATGGACAAAATAAATTATGACTCAAATGTATGTGTGATGAAACGGTTTGAGCAGGAACCACTGGGTCATCACACTGGATGGTTTACTGTTGTGGAGACGGTAGCTTTGGACTCACTTTGGGTCAGGGGTCTCAAACATGCGGCCCCGGGGCCACATGCAGCCCAACAAAAGGTTCCAATGTGGATGAATTTGCAAAGTGCAAAAATTCCACAGTCAAGGCTGTGGAACTCATTTTAGTTCAGGTTCCACATACAGACCAATATGATCTACAGTCAAATAGTAACAGCATAAAAACCTACAAAAAATAATGACTCCATATTTTCTTCTTGGTTTGATGTGAAAAAAATATTACATTATGTCTATAAATAATGACAACCTCAAATTTTTGTCTTTGTTTTTGTGCAAAAAAAATAACATTAAATTATGAAAATATTTACATTTACAAACTGTCCTGTAACAATAAAATGTGAATAACCTGAACAAATATGAACAACCTGAAATGTCTAAAGAAAATTAAGCACAATTTGAACTATTTTCTGGCTGTTACTGGTGTCTTTGTAGATCCGATCCATAATGCACGTGTAGAAATGATAAGTTGAGGCAGAATATTATTAAAACTGCACTTATTTTTCTTAAGAAATTTCTTTTTTTTTAGGTTATTCACATCTTTTTTGTTTGGATAGTTTAGACAAGTATTTTCATAATTTAATGGTGTTTTTTTTGCACTAAAACAAAGACAGAGTTGTCATTATTTATAGGTTATTATACTACTATTTTACTGGTCCTGCCCACTAGAGATCAAATCAGGCTGAATGTGGCCCCTGAAAGAAAATGAGTTTGAGACCCCTGCTTTAGGTCATCATCTTCCTCTTCTGCGGATCTCATCAGCCTGCACCAAGGTTATTATCGTTAACGAAAACGAACGAAATGACGAAAACTAAAATTGAAATAACATTTTCGTTAACTGAAATAAATAAAAACTCTAATTAAAAGAAAAAAACGATAACTAACTGAAACTGTATTGTGAGCTTACAAAACTAACTAAAACGTATACAAATTATGGATACAATTCCCTTCGTTTTCGTCTCTGTCAATGTCGGATTGATATGAAATTAATTTATTTCGCTCCAGCAGTTTGAGCTGGTGACACCATACGACACTTCACAGTCTGTCATGTCCGGTCACTGGTGGTTTCCAGTGGTCTTCTGGTCCCCACTCTACCTGGAACATACAGACTGAAGCTGGGACACAGCAGCACAGTCCTGTCTGGGGTTTACTGTAGTGATGCATGGGATACATGGGTCGGGTTTTTTTTTTTTTTTTTTGGCGTACCGTGTGCGCGCGTGAGTGACAGAGACAGAGCAGAGCTAAAGGACAGAGTCAGTGTTGAACTAGCATCCAGGTTAAAACTGGAGAGTTTATCACCATGAAAAGGCCTTCCAAGCCCTGAACTGCACAGTTTAGAAGAGGAGAAAAGAGGAGGATGAAAACTAATCCAATTACAGAGGTATGGAAGCTGTTATAATGTTAAAAAACGTTTGATGTTACTAGTTTGATGAACAGCTAGCTGAACTGAACTGAAGCAAAGTTGGCTAATAATGGAACTGGAGATGATTAAGATATGAGAGATCTGCTAAGGTGTGGTTTACTGATGAGGAACTGGGTTATATATGTTTGTAAGTGGTTTTTATATGTTTCTGTCTGCTTTAACTGCTGGTTAGCTGGTTTATAATATGTTCCTATCTGCTTTAACTGCTGGTTAGCTGGTTTATATATGTTTCTATCTGCTTTAACTGCTGGCTGCTTTGTGCATCTCCTCTCATGCTTTGCACATCTTTGCATTGTTTCACGTAAGTGACGTTGTGTATGGATTGCACCCCCCCTCAACCTGCTATAGGGAATTTATACATTGTACAGTACATTGTGTCTCTGCTCAGTCCATGAGTCGCCCTAAACCGACCCCCAAATAAAGTGTCCAGGGTAACCCATATCCGCGCCTCACTAATTTCTTTGAATAGGATGATGAGGAAGATAAAATATATGAAATAACTAAAACTAATACTAAAACTAAACTAAAATAAAACTAAGCATTCAGAAAAAAACGATAACTAATAAAAACTAACAAACCTGCTCTAAAAACTAATTAAAACTAACTGAATAAGAGAAAAAAAAGTCAAAACTAATTAAAACTAAACTATAATTAAAAATCCAAAACTATTATAACCTTGGCCTGCACATGCCTCTTATGGCGATGGAAGACTGGCAGTAGTCTGTGTAACAACTGCAGACAACACGCACACTCGCAAAGCCAGTAAACCGTCCGTGAAAGTCCGAAATAGAGCAGCAAACACACTCACAAACAGACCCCTGTGTGAGTTGAATTCCACAGGCTCAGCACAAACAGGCCGCAGAGGCAGAAGCAAAGTCGCAACGGCCACAACAAAACCTTTTTTTAAAAACCGCCCTCCTCTTTTAACACAACCAGAAAGTAAGTCAGTGGAAAACTGGACACTCGGGTTCACGCTCGAGGGGACAATTTTAAAAGCTCTGTGTGCAAATATGTCCCCGACGTAAAAGACGACCATCGTTTTGTTTTTGAACGGACATGACTGTCAGAGTTTGACATGAGAACTTGTCCTTGTATTCAGACTAGGGCTGTGTATTGGCGAGAATCTGGCGATACGATACAAATCACAATACTAGGATCATGATATAATATATCACGATATATCATGATACTGTAAAAAGCAATTTTTTATTGGTTTTGTTTCTTTTTTAAATGATTATTTCCTGGAAGAATTGAATTACACCAGAAATATGCACAAATACTAAACATATTTTTATTTGATCCCAACAGGATCTAATGCTATATCACAAAATGTTCCTGTGTTCAAACTTAAATTATGTTTTACAGACATTACAGTTTAAGATCCTGCTCAAATATTCATTTTCTATTTGTTCATAACTAATATCATGACATTATTTTAGTTCAATCCCAACAAAGGAAATAACATCTGCTTCTCTCAGACAGTGAAAAGTGTTTTTAGGATGCTTCAAATAACCATTATTTAATTAAACAGTGTTGAATAATAATAAATAAAATATAAACAATAAAGAAACCAAAAAACAAAAATGAACCTCCACCATATCTGCATTCGAATAAATACCTAAAAATATCGATACAGTACTTTTTAATATCGATACAGTATCGTGAGATGAAATATCGCAATATATTGCTGAAACTATATTTTCCTTCACCCCTAATTCAGACACTGAGCAACAAATGAGCAATGTCAGAACATTACTATGCATGCGATAAATAATCTGCCAGATTTACCACCATGCAACCATTTCCCTGAGCTATGAGATGTAAGTGCCCTCACCTCAAGAGCAGCGGTTTATTGTACAATGGGGACTGATTTCCACTGGTGCTTTTATTTTACAATGTAATGTCAATGTAATGTCTTTGTCAGCACTTGTCAGACTGAACAGAAACTCTGGGCATTACTGCAGGTAGAACCTAATGAAAGTGTCTGTTATCTTCCAAGTCATTAACAGCAGCTGCCTGAACCAACAGTAGTGAGGATTCAGCAGAAACACTGAGGCGGCAAGACTTACTTCTATTAACGCAGTTATACTCATTTAAAGGCCCGGTATGAAAGACTGACACAGTTTGTGTTGACATCTTGTGTTGTGTAGAGAGCAGGTTAACATTAGCCCATTCCATTTCCAAGTCAAAGTTAGTGTAGAGAAATAGAAGAAAGTACTGAAGTTGGGAACATGGCCGCAAACAAAGAAGTTAGAAGTGCGTTGTCAAAAGTGGGAGGTGCTTGGTTGGGACTGATGTCGGCCGAGACTGATTTTTGGACAGAGGAGGAAAAGATGGAACCTGTTGGGATGTGCTGTTTTTTTTATGTAAAATGACATGAAGGTATTTTTAGGATTCCAAGGTACTTTTGTTGTTTGGTTTTTTCTTTTGTCTTTTTTAATCTGTTTTTTGTCTATTGTATGTTTATTTATTTTTTTCTGTCTAGTCTCTTTGTTTTCTGTCTTTTGTCTTCTAACAGACGTGTGTGTGTGTGTGTGTATATATATATATATATATATATATATATATATATACGTGTATGTATAATTTGTCTATTGTCTTCTTTTTTTTCATGATTTTGTCTATTGTCTTGGTTCTTGTCTATTGTCATCTATCAGTTTTTTTTTCCCCCTCATGGCTATTGTCTTTTTTTTTGTTTGTTTATTTTGGTTTTTGCTTATTATTATTATTATTATTATTATTATTTTTATTTCTGGTGATTTGTAGTTTCTTGTTGTTGTGATTTTGTAAGTAAAAATAAAACTGATTAATAATAATAAAAAAGTACAAGTTGGGAACAAATTTTGTGTGTAGAATCTAACCTGATCATGATGTAGGCAAAAAAGATAGAGCAAACAGTTGGGGAAAACATCTGAGATGTTTTTTGAGAATTTTCAGGCATCTGAGAAAGTTCAGTCAAACCCACATCACACAGCTGAAATAAAGAAAATATCACATTGGTATTTACACCAGACTTTCTTATACTGTATGTTGGACATTGAACCTTTTTAATGTTTAAAAGGATCCTCATTAGCTGCCAGCAAAGTGACAAGCTAATCTTCCTGGGGTCCACACAGAAGGACAACACAAAGCACAGAACATAATACATGATATGCATGACAATCACAATTTACGTAATTAACAATGCAAATCTGAAAATAATAACCATTATCAACATCATTATAAACATAAAATATCATCAGAAAAATATAGGGTTAGTTATTACATTCACGAGTTTCATTCATCAAAGAAAATAACATACCCTCCCCTACATACAGGACCCGCTCAGATATTTAAATAGTGCCTTGTCAGATGATACTTGAAAGATGATTTACCATTCAATTTACGTATGTTCAGTTTTAAAGAGGCAGTTTTTAATATCTTTAGTTGGAATAATAAAAAAATGAACTGAAATTATCAACACAGTATGAAGCAGTAAGTGTTAAAGTGATATTTACTGACGTTAGCACGCTGACCAGCTATCCCCAAACTATTCCATCCTGTAAAATGAAAGAAGCTGCAATATGAGATCAGTATGATGATAATTATTAACGAGGAAGGAAATAAAGTTTAATATTGAGCTTGTAACATTTCTTTTAAACTTCTAAATTACTATATAGCAACAGATTATAATCAAAGCTAATTGTTGTCTAATTTTGTTAATAATGTTAGTATGTTTGGTAGGTTAACTATTTGTTATCGTGTGGTTAAAATAACTTACCTGGAGCAGCCCATCTCTGTTCAGAGTTTTCTTAATTGAAATCTTAATTTTACAAATTGCATCTTTTAACTATTAAACCCTAATTGATTTGGTTATTGTAGTATGCCTTGGGGGCTTTAAAACTTGCTTCTTGCTGCTTCTTTCTCACAAAAGTCTTTGGAGTACAACTTGTACAGGACACATTACCCGGACAGCAGCCAAAAGTTTCATTTCAGCTGTTATAAGATCTAATACAATGAGATCTAAAAAGTATGTGTTCAGAAAACTTGTAGATAGAACAGAGGTAAGGTTTAATAACTTTCTCCTGACTCCATGTAAAGTTCCAAAAATTTAGTTAAATACTTTGGTAAATGTACTTCTCAGGTTACACTCTGTGCCTCCAAGGCTCAGTCATAAGCTGTGGATTTGTCCATATTTGGGCAAAACTATAAGTATTTGGATCCTACTGAGCATATAGATGGACAGCAGAGAGGTGGATTATACGGCACAGTCTGGTTTGAGTCGGATATCGGATACTTTTTTTCCACCACAAATCTTGTTGCCGTTGGACTGACAGACGTGTCCTCAGGCCGATGGTGCAGCGCTGTGGACCTTTACACAGCCTCACTGTGAGGCTGCAGAGATGACTGTGTACAGATAAGTCAGCCTGAACATCAGGAAAAGTTGTTAGAAAGCAGTACATCAGACGGACGTTTAAAAAAGTCTTTAAAAGGTGTTAAATTTGGTATAGTAGGTCTTAACTTCTGTTGCCATTAGGGATGTAACGATATGAAAATTTCATTTCACAGTTATTGTGACCAAAATTATCATGGTTATCATTATTATCGCGGTATTATTGAAATTATGCTCAAAATGTTCAAAAAGTACTTATACACACACTGAAATAGTTCAACCAAGTTGTGTTAAAAAAAATAAAAAATTAAAAAATAATAGGCACAATGTACCTTCTGTTGCAGAAACATTCAAGTATTAACCCTTAGGGGTCTGAGCCTATTTTGGCTGTTTTTCAGCACTTTTGATTTTGCCTTTATACACGATATAAAAAAATGTTTACTATACCCATGTTTGGTATCTTTTTTTTCCTCAGCACACCTTCATCGATATCATCTGCCTATTATTTTTTCCCTTTAACCTACTATAAAAGCATAAAAGGACAGAAAACACAAAAAAATATAAAATCCAATTTAAAGAATTTATATATTTTATTGCATAAATAACACAAAGATGCTGAACAAACCTTTTCAAAGACTTTAAAAGTGAATATTGGTTCCAAATATTAGGCATATAAATTCAAAATTGTCATATATAAAAACTGTACTCAAATATTTGACATAAAAGCAGATCTTTACATAGGGATTTTTCCCGTAAAAGTGCGGTAATCAAACACGGTTATCATGATAATTAGAATTTAAACGGTAATACTGTCTGCAATTTTACAATGGTTTATCGTTATACCGGTAATCGTTACATTCCTAGTTGCCATCAACTTGTTAGCTGTATTGTGTTTAAATGTGTCTGGAAAATGTCCAAACAGCAAAGAAAGTAATGTTAATCTACTCAGTTCCACTCGTTCTAACCCAACAATTTATATTGAAATTAGGAACCAATTATCGTTAACTTTTTTAGCCCCAGATGAGAAATGATTACAGAACATTCAGCCCATTAGTCATGTGCAGGTCGCCCAAAAAAGCTGACTTTGGGAACTTTAATGGATGGATCGCAAGCAAGAAGTAAGCATGGGAAGTGTAAATTTAATAATACCTGGTTGGAGAAAAGATCATTCTCAACCTGCCTGACATGAGTGGAGGGGAACAGCTGTGAAATGGGCTTTAAATTCTGTTCTAACTAGTCTTAAAAAGGTCTTAAAATGTCTTAAATTTATCTTGTAGAAACCTGTAGGAACACTGAAGTATAAATGTAGTTTTGATCTGGTATAAAACTCTGATGCAACAAAATAGGCCACGTTAGGTCCAACAGGAAACAAGAAACTGTGGACCCATTTACTCCATCTAGATGGTGCTTCTATGAAACTGGTCCTAAAAACAGGACAGAGGGGCTAAACATTCAAACCAGATGTAACTAATGTTATGAAGCAGGTTTGGAAGCACTTTGGGTGTATTTTAAAAATGAATACTTACTGAGATAAATGAGAAACTATTTATCAGATAAAACACATTTTTATATTATTTTACATTATATTTAATACAAAAATCTGTAACACGGTCAAAAGGACACAAAAATTACACACTACTATTTTTTGACTATCTCTTTATTCTCTCACAGGTACATTTTGGGAATTAAACTAATTATCCAAGGCAGAGTGTTTCACAAAAATGACCACTGTTGCAAAATCATTTGCAACTTATATGTGTTTAAATGGGCAGGTTCTGTATGTAACGCAAGTGGATGCAATGGGTTCCACACCAAACCTGTAATAAGACTGAGATTAATGAAAAACCACTAAGATCAACACATTTAACACGGTGTCTTTATTTAGAGTCTATAGAGGACGATTTACACACGTTTTCACATCTAATGCACTGACACCTAGGGAGATTTGATGTCCATATTTGGGTCCTATTTTTGGACCCAATATTTGATTATAAACTCATTAATTATGGGATGGCTCAGAGTAAGAGTGTAATTTTTGTGCATTTATCTGAGGTCATCATTAGGTCCATCCTGGGGGGGAAATGTGTCTACATTTAACTTTTATTATTGGGTCTAAAAAGCTGGAAAAGTGCCATGTACCAAAATGTACCCAGTTTTATAGAAGCACCCAGATATCGTCAAAATATTGTCGGTCCAAAATGATGCAAAAAAAAGCTTGTAGTCAGAAAACGACAACAAAAACCAACACAACACTCCCACATCCTTTTTTAACCCTTTCATGCATACTGGTCACTACAGTGGACAGCTATTCTCCAGCTGTTCTCTTCTATATTCATGGGTTTTGTTGTTCCATATCAGCCGACACAATGGATGCTTATGAACCATCCCATACATTGACATTCATACCATTACTGTAACTTTATGTTCTTGATAAACCTGATCTGCAATAACATGTTTGAGTGTAAATCAATTGCTAATTGTTATGAGACTGTAATTTAAAAGTTTTCTTAATCAAAAACTTTTTTTTTTTTTTTGCATATTATCTCCATGAAGTGAGTAATAACTAGTATTAAAGTACGTTCAAATGTGAGAAAATATCAGATTAGTTGCATGAAAAAAAAAGATAGTTTTCACACAGTATATCACTTTCTGATGATGGGTTTTAAATACAGGTTTCTTTGCTTCAAAAATTAAATGCATGGTGTCCAGATCACATTGTTTTTTTCATGCCTAAAGATGAATAAAAACACTCAGGTAAAAAATCTTGACTAAGGTTCTCGTAATTCATGCATGAAAAGGTTAATTTTTATTTTTTATTTTTGTGTCATGTCAAAAGTTCATTTAAAATTCTCAAATTCTTCCCATTTTTATGGAAACACCCTCTTCTCCTGTCTCCCACCTTTTGGCTTTTCCTCCAGTGTGGTGTCCCGTTCACCCTCCTCAGCTTCATGTGTGCTCACATGAGTGCACCCAGTTCAGTTCAGTCCAGTCCAGCTGTTTCTCCCTCCAGCAGAGCCCTCTGCAAACATCCGCTGTGGGCTCCACACAAGCCCACCTCTCAGTTAAATCACTTTGCCGTTGCTGAAATCAAGTTGTGTCTCTATCATGGAAAAAAATGATCAGCGTTGTTATGGACAGGAAATTCCTTCATGAAATTCTGCCTCTTTCCATCTCGAGCCACTCGTACCCCTTGTGTGTCCACACATAACCACAGTGGAGTTTGATAGATGGGTGAGTTTAGGGCTTATTGTAGCAACCAAACGTTGCTACCAAACACCAGCAGTTTGACTTGTGCAAATTGCAAAGTCAGCACCACAACCCTGGCTGATGTATGTGTTTTATGTACGCACAAACACACACATACACACTGCTTTGAGCCGGTCTAACCAGTAAGACTGACACTGATAATATTTCTGGAGTAATAAATTCCGAGTTGAAGTGTGTGTGCGTGAAATAGCTCTGGGACTAACAATAGCTTTTGATAATTCCACTCTTCAAGACATTGTTTACCCATAACATGTATTTAAAGATTAGTGGAAGAGGAAGTTGTTTTAGTTTGAAGTATTGAGTCACATGTACACACTGACAAATGCCAATTTAAGTGGAAAAATGTAGCATAATCAGGCTTTTTTGCCCTGCTTTTCTCATGCATGCAGCTCATCCACAACCACACAAACACATTCACAGGTTGGTCCAGGCCTCCCTAATCCTGTCAGTCCATTGGCCGGTTCCTCTCCAATGGAATGAAAAGTACATCACCATAGAGACCGCATCAATGGGCTATTAGCATGAGAGGTGAGCTGAGGAGACGAGAGGAGAGACACAGAATGAACGGAGGGAGAGGGAGAGGGGGAACGAGGACAAGTGCAGAGTTGGGGAAAGGAGAAGTGAAAGAATGGGCTGCAGGGAAAGGACTGGATGAATGGAGAGTGTGTTTGAGAGTGAGCAGAAGGAGGAGGGAGAGCAGTGGGAAACTTTAAAAGAAGTGATACATTGGCTCTTTCTCTGTTTAGTCAAGGAGGAGGTTTATTGCCATGGATAATTCTGGTTTCCTTGCCACCGCCTGTCTCTGCGTCCTGTCTGTCTCACTGTCTTTCTGTGGCCAACTAATTAGAAATAAAATGCATCTCTGTCTTCCTCAAACAGTAGAACTGGATCTGTTGCTAAAAGTAAAGTGCATGAAGTTTCCACATTCCAAGGTAATGTGTTTGAACTGTTTATTGTTCAATCAGCAAATCCAAAATCAGTGTCAAAAGAAACAAGTGTTCAGAGAACGCAAACCTCCGCCAAGCCCCCCGAACGGTGTGCATGTGTGGATCGACTATTTCTTTTTAAATTAAACAGTTTCAAGGTTTTTCCATACAGCAGAAAAAGTTGAAGCTTGGTACCAGTCATGTGCCTGTCAAATTATATTAAATTCCAATCAATATTTGTTGAGTTATAATGAAAAATGTTATAAATGGGATTTTCAATGTTAAATTGAAATGTCCACAGAGTCCACATTCCACAGTGGATGTGGACAAATTTGTGCCAGATAAAAGATATTCTTATAAGCTACGGGTGGATTAAATTGGAGGCTAATCAGAGTCATTTTGAATTTTTTATGAATTTTCGAAAATTGCTCAATGATGAGCGATAGGAAAATTTGAGATGTTGTGACCTTGCTGTGACCTTGAACTTTGGCCTACTTGGCCCAAAATGTAATGGGTTGGTCCCAGGGCCTAGGCCTATCTGTGGGTAGAATTTAGTAAAGATGGTTGTAATAGTTTTCCCGTAAAGTTGCTAACAAACAAACACACAAAGCAAAGTGATCACAATACCTCCTGGTGGAGGTAAATATTAGAAAAGAAAGCACCTCATTCTCAATCCATGTATCATTCGTTCTTTTCATATTCAATTGAGAATCCACAATCAGAAAATGAAAAAATGACTCTTTATTTCATTATTCATGTACAAATCAAAAAACAACTTGTTTTTCATTATTTCAGTTGTACATACAAATTAAAATTGGAAATAAGCAAATGGGCCAAATGTGGGGGGTCATGTTAACATTTTTGATATCTGATTTGGTTTGACCTGGAAGTTACTGACGACTTCATGTGTTGAGCTGGACAGTCGTGGGTTTGCTAGTATTCTGCGCTAATGGAGAATTTCGTGTTCAATCAATCAATCAATCAATCAATCAAATTTTATTTATATAGCGCCAAATCATAACGAAAGTTATCTCATGACGCTTTACATATCGAGTTGTTTGAAACCAGACTCTGAGCCAATTTACAGAAACCCAACAGAATCCTCCAGGAGCATTCAGAGGCAGCAAACACGCTACTCTCAAGGAGGACGACATGACAACTGAAAAAACGGTCATGATCTTTCAGGTATCATTGTTTTGTCTGATACAGTGCGTCCATGGTAGACAATCTAAGTAGAAGACACTTTGCGTCTATAGAACAATGTCATCAGTGTTTTATCCACCTGAAACTTAGCAAGTTTCCTGAGAGCAGAGAGTCTTTGTTGTCCCCTCCTGCACACACAAGTGGTGTTCAAGTCGAACTTAAGCCGGTCATCAATCAAGGTGCCTAGATACTTGTAACATGCTACCATATCAGCATCCTGGCCCTTGAATACACTATGCACTGGAGCAGGGTGGAGGCGTCTGAAGTCTGTGGACATGTCCTTAGTTTTACTGATGTTAAGATGCAGAAAGGCATCTTCACACCAGGACACAGTCATCAATGACTCTGTGTGTGTGTGTGCGTGTGTGTGTGCGTGTGTGTGTGCGTGTGTGTGTGCGTGTGTGCGCACAGTTCTTAGAAACTGAGACTTTTAACTGGCCAATTTAGTTCCTACAGTTGAGGAATAGTCCCATCTCCACAGTGAATATCTTCAAGTTGATTGGACCAGTGTTTTGGGAGATCTTAGTCATTTTGGAATCCAGTAGCCTTACAATCACACTGCGTTGCCCATGATGGCCATCGACCAGAAGCGCAGTATGGTCATGACAGGAAATGAAGTTAAAAACAGGACCGACTCATTTACTAACTTCAGTCCTTAGATATCAGCGTTAATATGACCTGTGGTTCCCCATGGGTCAATGCACTAGTAACTACAATAACTGTACAGTATTCATTCAAATTAGGCCAGAGCAACATTAGACTTTTAAAACATGTTAAATGAAAATAAATAATATTAAGACACAGGAGTGCATACAATAGACTACCGTACTTTCCGGACTATAAGCCGCACTCACCCCGTCTCCAACGTCTCACCATCGCTTCATTGATGCCAAACTTACGTGCAGCAGCTCTATTACCTTCTTCGTCAGCCGGATCGATCGTTAGCCAAGAAAACATAAATTAGCCGCATCATTTTAGAGCTGTGGGTTTGCAGTGTGTGGAAAAGAGTAGCGGCTTATAGACTGGAAATTATGATAGGTTTGTTCAAACTGTAGTGCCTGATTGGTTGATTTAGTATCATTGATCAAAATGTCCCTGGTTGTAGTTCAGCATGTTGTAATTCATTTCATCTGATGGAACTCAAGACTTCTGTTTCTACTCCTTTCCTGTGTTTTCAGGCTATAGAAAATCTACAGAATGGGACAGTTGTCTAACCACAGATGTAGGAGGGTTAAATGTGTGATTGACATCTGCAGTCAGATATTTAACCTACACAACCTAATCTTTCCTGCATCCATGCCATTTCACCTTTCAGTAAACTCACCTCTGTCTGATGTTCAAACCCTGGTCATAAACCTATTTCCTCTATGCACATAGGCCTAACTAATGTTATTTATGGACCTTCATCCATTTCTCATTTCATTTCATTGCACATTACAGTATATTGTTGCACCCTACTGTTTAATTATTCAGATTTTTACCCACTTCTGTTTTTACTTACTTCTGATTTATTAAGTGTAGTGTGTTTATGCTTGTGTTCTTTTTTTTTTATTCTTGTATTCTATTTATACTGTGTCTCCTGCTGCTGCTGCACTGAAATTTCCCAGTTTGGGATCGATAAAGTCTGTCTGTCTGCCTGTCTAAACCTAAATGAAGCTTGTCTGTGAACAGCAGACTGTGTGCAATGTTCAGGTTTCAGAGGAAATAGCCCTATATGTGTAAATGCAAAATCCACTTAAAGTCCTTCTTTGAGAGGCTTTCTTTTAAGAGTCTGTTTTTTCTGTTTTCTTTCTTTTTTTTAATATTTGTAATTATCCATCATGTTAAATGCTGTTAAAGCTAAGTCATGCAGGTGGTGCTTACAGACATACTGTATGTATTTGGGTCAATGCCAGTCTAGGTTTGAAAGGCCCAGATGTAAGTGATGGCTGAGGAATGTGCAGGGAGCTCAGGCTATTTCAGACCTGACATACTGTAACTGTGAGCCACACCAGTAAACATGAGCGCTTTGTCCGGAAATACAGACACTGGATAGTTTTGACCTTTGACCTCAGCAGTACCTATCACATGCACCCCCTGACCCATATATCCTTATAGGTTGAAGGCTGAATGTGAATGATCGGTGTTTGTCTTCAACACTGTGTTGTAAATCAGTGTGTGTTTGGCCTCCACAGATCAATCTGGCACAAACATCACATATCTACAGTAGACCTGCAGATATGGGGTGAGACTTCCTGCAGAGTTTCCTCTATTCCATCGACACTCTCTTAATGACCATGAGTAGATTCCATATTGACCTGAAACACCTTGAAGTGGGCTGCTGAGTGTTTGACTCACACTGTGTTTTTGCGTCCCCGTGGGATGCCTGAAAGCCTGACGTCTCTATTTCTGCTGATCCATTGATCCTGTGTGCTTTAAATCAATCCTGTTGTTCAGTGCAGCAAGCCTGTATACACAGCTCTGTACAGTAATGTATCACAGGGCTGATAGGCCATCATCGCAAATGCTCTTTGAAGGTCTTTTTTTATTTAGCAAGCATAAAATGTGACCTTTTTGCTCATTTGTTGACTATAAGTGATGGAAACTCATCGTACAGTATAGCAGTTTACCTTCAAAGTGTTTGAAGGTCTTAGAATCCTTTAGGCAACAACTTCATATGTGGTACTCTTTTTGCAATTAATGGTTCAAAATCAGGATTACCTGATGGACCAACCTGCGTGAAGTTGGCCCCCCACCCAAGGAAAATCTCTGGATAAATAGTCTCATTCGTTTGTGCTTCGTTTGTACTGGTTTGTGCCGTTAAAATTTTCGTTTGTGCTGTTATGGTTTTATAGATATTATAAGATTTATTTTCAGCCGATGACGTCACACAGCCCCCCACTTCCTCAAAAGCAAGCAAAAATAGTGGTGTTTGTTTGTGCTTCGTTTGCACTGGTTTGTGCCGTTAAAATTTTCGTTTGTGCTATTATAGTTTTCGAGTTATTAACAATTCTTTTACAGGTCATTCTGAGGTCAGCCAGCCCCCCACTTGCTCCAAAATTAACCGAAATGGTGGCATTTGTTTGCACTTCGTTTGTGCTGGTTTGTGCCGTTAAAATTTTCATTTGTGCTGTTATGGTTTTATACAGTAGATATTACAAGATTTATTTTCAGCCGATGACGTCACACACATAACGGCACAAACCAGCACTAACAAAGCACAAACGAATGAGACTATTTATCCAGAGATTTTTTGTCGGGTGGGGGGCCAACTTAACGCAGGTGATGGACCAGGCAGTAAACTGTCCTGTGAGGTTAGTAAATTGAGTAACTCGGGTGCCTAATTGGTGTGGAATCCCAAAAAGGGCAGAGTGACTGTTTGGTTTTGGTTTGGTAAACAAATGGACTGGTTGTGATGGAGTACACTTCAAAGTAGTTCACCATGAGGGGAGTGATTCAGGTGTGTAATCATGGAAAGACTAATGGACTTGTGATAGTTAGGCTATCACTCCAGTTTTACAGATTTAATGAAAAATCATATGAACATATGCAGCTTTAATAACAGACACCAAACTGGTTTCTTGTTCCACATGGTAAACTATATTTTTTTTCTACAAAGTTTGGCATTTTCCCTTGGGTTCATTGGGGGTTGACTCACTTTTGGAGCTATTGACTTCACTTTTGAGCTCTTGAATTTGCTGCTTGATAGGAACACACCTTCTGTCAAGAAAAGGGTGGCAGGTAAACATTGTTATGAGGTGGCAAGCAAAATTTTCAGTTGTACTGGAAACAAAAATAGGAAGTTTTTCCTTCCACTGTCACCAAGTGTTTGCTCCTGGAGGATTCTGTTTGGCTTCTGTAAATTGGCTTGAGAGTCTGGTTTCGATCAGCTCTATATGTAAAGTGTCATGAGATAACTTTTGTTATGATTTGGTGCTATATAAATATAATTTGGTTGATTGATTGATTGATTGAATGTAAGTAAGTTTAGTTGTGTGGCATTAGCTGATGTAGGTTTAATTTCAACAGTGTTTTGTGAAGTGTCCTTCAAGTTTGAGAGCAAGTTTTTCAGGTCACGTAAAGTGTCTGTAAAACGATGCTGGATGGCACTGATAAATATAATATTTGCATGTAGTACAGGGCTTACATGCAAAAAACATTCTTGACTCCTGTACTTTATGGCTGCACATAAGGGAAGGGTGATGCTTTCACAGTCTCCTCTTAGCTTCCTCCTGCTGATCTTTTGTAGCCTGTAGTGCATGAATTGCTCAAAAGACAAAATATTACAGCCTTTGAGTATCTCTTTGAACATGTTTATTGTGTTGTATTTCTCACAAATAGCCTTGGAAAGACTGGGGGGAAAGAGGCCGTGAGATAACTTACTTTATGAAGTTACAAAATGTGTTCTTTGGAAACTGACAAATTGTTGGAGAGGGATTTCAGCTGCTGTGACAATCCCCAAAAAACTACAAAGTATCCTCAGGCTTTGGGTCCTCTGTGAAGTGACTGCTGCAGTTTCCATTCAGCAGGGATAATAAGAGATTACTTGGGAGAAATCACATAAAGACAGGCAATAAATGTTTTTTACTTAGAAAATGATATTTTAAATGAACATTTAACTTTTTAAAGAACACAAAGGCCAGTTTATGCTCTTTTACAACTGGTTCTTAGGGTGTCTCTGAGTAATGAGGTGGTTTGGCTCAGGGCCCTTCATTCTCTATCTCTCTGCCTGATACTTTGCCATCTTTCCACGATTGCATGAAGAATAAAGCCATAGAAATGCCACAGAAATACTTGAGACATTCTTGAGATGTTCCATGTTAGAAATCAAGAGCATTTATAATTGTTCCACAAGGCCACACTCAGATACAAGCAGAAAAGCCAGAGAGAGGGTGGGAGGAGATGCAGTCTCGTTTAATACAGGGAAAGCCTCGCAGTTTTTTTCTGTGTAATCCATCTGACAGACAGACAAACGGACATGGGGAAGTACAGCACATGAACTCCTCTGTGGAGATGATAATAGAAGGCTTTTTCAGACACACAGCGAAAACTTAGTGTTGACGATTTCGGTAACACTCGCATATAGGCTAATGGTTCTAGAGGATTCTTTTCTAAGTTCATCACTGATTGCCAGTCAGACTGTATGAAGTGAGTGTGAACGTCACTGTGGAAAGGTATGTGAGCAGGAGGCCTCTAAAATAGCTCTGAGTACAACTTCACATTACAGATGTGTAATAAGAGGATAGTTGTGTAATAGGTAAAAAAAAAAAGAGGAATGACATAAGCAGTAGGCCATGTAGCAGGTTGTTATCAATGCTATTGCGATTAAATTGTTGTAAAAAACAAATAATAAAAAGTATGATTTTAAAATCTTACAGGCCTTCATAATACTATCTTTAAAACTAAGTCGTGCAGTTTTTCCCATATGAACATTGTGTATTGTATACGTACATATGTAAAGGTTATATTTTTATATTTGTTGCGTTAGGGCTGTGCAATTAATCAAAATTCAATTACGATTTCGATTATTACACGCAACGATTACAAAAATTATGTAATCGAGAAAAAACGATTATTAATTTTGAGTTGTTTAATTCACGCGCACGCAAGCTACCATGAGCTGCTCTGCCCCGCCCCCCTCTAAGCTACAGCTGCCTGCTAGCCGGCAGGTCCACCCCAAGAGGAAAGTTGTACCTAGCGGTCTGGAAAAATAGCAGGAGAATCGCAGCAGAAGTGCTTGGTGAACAAAAAAGGCAAGTCCAATTCAATTGTATGGAACCACTTTGGGTTTGATGAAGAGCAAAAACCCATTATGTGCAAAAAGTGTTTCGTACTTGTGTCCGCACCGACCGGTAACACAGCAAACCTTTTTAACAATCTAAAGTTTAACCACCGCGACCTTTATCATAATCTTATGAAAAACTAAAATGCATAAAAAAAACTCCGTCTACAACTTCGTCCGCAATGCAATCTTCAGTCTCTGAATCTCTTTACGCTGCAACTCCCATATTAACCTAACTGAAACCTCACGGCACATCACTGAATTTACTATGTTTCATACTACACTGAACATACTTGAATTTATAATTTGCACTTTACGTGAGTTTTTTTTATTGCTCCAGTTCTGTGGCAAGTCTATAGCAGTTTAATTCCAGTGCACTATTTGTTTACAAAAGGAAACATACTTGAATTTACAGTATACTTATTTGCATTCAAAGATTTTGTTGTTTCGTACAAAAGTGAACATACTTTATTTTAATGGTTAAAAGCTTTATTTATATTTAAGGAGTATATCTTACATTGTTTTGCAAGAAAAAAATAAACAACTTTAAGGTTAACAAATAATCGTTTTTAATAATCGTGATTTCAATTATTGCTAAAATAATCATGATTATTTTTTTTTCTATAATCGAGCAGCCCTATGTTGCATAAAATAACATAACAGATAAACACAGATGGCTGCCATTGGTGAACTGACATTTTGTCTCTTAGCTGATGTCTCTCCACATGGCATATATAAGGCCATGTGGACAAACTGTGTTGTCACAGACATTCTGCGCTGCAGATGACCGTGCCCTTGAGTTTATTATGACTCAATAATCAATACTATTTTTATTATTAAATGTTTTTATTAAATTATTAAATGCTGTTGCAATGTAATTTTCTTTCCTTAAAAATACAGAACAGAAACCGACCAACTGTATTAATCAACTGAACTTAGTTGCATCTTGAAAGGGAAACATTTTCTTAATTACATTATTTGTCCAGGATGACACACTTCCCTTTGTAGGAACAGATGTAACATCTGCAGTGGAATTAAACAGCCTTTATTCAGCAGGGCCCTAACAATCACTCAGATAATCCAAGTTGATGATGTGTGGGGTCAGAACAGCTATTTTTGGACTGAGCAGAGAGACATTCTTTGGTGGGGGGCTGTCCTTCCCCTGGAGGACCCCCTGCTGCAGACCCTTTGCACCCCCACCCCCAAGTTACTCCACTTTTAGCACAGGCTCCAGTGATGTGAGCGAGCGAGTATGGGTGGGTAGGTGTGGAAAAATGGGTTGATGGGTGCCTGCCTACTGTCACTGTCTGTCTAAACGTTGGTTCACTTTCCAACCTCTGAAGTCAGTCAGTCAGTCGGTTGTCTAGCAAGCAGCTGCTCAGTTGGCCTGTAGAGAAAGTGGAGACTTCAAGAGTTACGCCAGTTGCTTCCAACAAGAAATTTCTTCGGAGGTGGAGGTGCCGGATTTACCCGTTACCGACGCCACGATGACTCGGGACTCGTAAGTTTTGAGGGTGGTTGAGGTTTGGATTTAGGAATGGAAAGATTTAATGTCACAGAATCAAATTGTGTGTCTGAATTAAACAGATTCTTCTCCTTCCACTGCCATCGTTAGGGTATTAGAACCTATGAAGCAGGTTTAGAGTTTGACTGATGTGATGGTAGGAACAGGTTTATGATTGAGGATTAACTCTGCCATTCTGCTCGTCTGTCTGTCTGTCTGTCTGTCTGTCTGTACTATTGTTCGACCTCTCTTCTTTCTCTTGTTGAAAAACTCACTTTAGCTTTTAGCACCATCCTATTCCTATTCATTTATTATTTGGCCTATCTAAAAAGCCTCCTTCACCAGATGAGAGGCTTTTTATATTTTTAGACTTGCTGTGACTCCACTGAGTCCAATCAGACGAGTTTCAGTTGCAGGATAGGGTTCATCCTGCCATGAAGTGATGGAGCTCTTTTCTCCTTCGTTGCCTCCGGAGCTGTTGCTGTACTTTCTGAGGGCTTTCTGCTGCAGTTACACACTGAAAAGCTCTTTGCACCTTGTTGTGAAAGTGTATATTTGTGGTGCTGATGTGAGGGTGTGAGGTTTATATCTTTCTGCCAGTATTCTTCGTACTGTTTGTATATTCAGAAACTGTTTATAGCGGTACAGAGGTGAGTCTGAATTTCTGTGTCCTTTGTCTCATTCGTTCTCTTATCTTCTGTCATATAAAAATGAACAGAACTGTGATGGCAAATGTCTGTATTTACCACAACAACTTATTTCACCATTATTTGTAAATCATGCAAGAGAAAACTTCCAAAATGTGCCTTCCACTGTCTGGGGTACCACTTTTGTAAAACATATGAGCACCCTACCACAGCTTTACCAAGGGACTTTTCCCATCAGATTAGCTCTGGTACCTGAACCGTCCAGTTGTGTATTGTAGGAACAGGCAAACCACCCCACATTTCCAGAGATTCTGAGGAAAACCATTGTGATCATGAATGCAAACATCAATATATGGAGTTGTGCAGTACACAGATCAGAGTATGGTGACATAATCTCCATTCCAGCTCTTGCATAACAAGTTCTTGTATTTTAAAAAAAAGTATTTCTTATTTGAGTAAAACCAGCCTCGAGGAACCCTTCAACCAGTCTGCATTGAGCTTACTCTTTCTCATGCTACGTTTTGGTTTTTCCTGAAAATATTAAGATGACCAAATCACTAACAAGATCTTCATTAGCAGACAACTGTGCATTCTTTGTTTCTGCAAGGTTTTCACACTTCTCTGTTGTTGTCCATGGTGTATTTCTAAGATGTATAATACAATGAAAACCTGCCATGTTCTTTGGTTTCAGTTGGAAAACCAATGTTTGCGGGACCCAAACCCAAACAATTATATTTTGGATGAAATGGTTAAAAATTAAGTGTGCAAAGTGGAACAGCACCCATTCCAAGTTAGTGGAAAAAGTGACGATGTATGGTCAAACATTGATATCCACCAGTATCTACCAATATTCACCTTATTGACCATGACTCATTATCTAAGTGCAGCTACATTATAGTATCATATACAGGGTGGGGAAGCAAAATTTACAATGAACATTTAGTTGTTTTTTCTCAGCAGGCACTACGTCAATTGTTTTGAAACCAAACATATACTGATGTCATAATCATACCTAACACTATTATCCATACCTTTTCAGAAACTTTTGCCCATATGAGTAATCAGGAAAGCAAACGTCAAAGAGTGTGTGATTTGCTGAATGCACTCGTCACACCAAAGGAGATTTCAAAAATAGTTGGAGTGTCCATAAAGACTGTTTATAATGGAAAGAAGAGAATGACTATGAGCAAAACTATTACCAGAAAGTCTGGAAGATACTATTAAAGAAGAATGGGAGAAGTTGTCACCCCAATATTTGAGGAACACTTGCGGAAGTTTCAGGAAGCGTGTGAAGGCAGTTATTGAGAAAGAAGGAGGACACATAGAATAAAAACATTTTCTATTATGTAAATTTTCTTGTGGCAAATAAATTCTCATGACTTTCAGTAAACTAATTGGTCATACACTGTCTTTCAATCCCTGCCTCAAAATATTGTAAATTTTGCTTCCCCACCCTGTAGATATTGAAGTGTCTCTGAGTGTGTCTTTAAATAATTTTGGACACAGAACAATAGTTAGCTAATTTAAGTTCAGTGCTGTTAACTGTCAATTTTGTCCATTAGAAGTTTGCATGATAGTTGTTAGTACCCCCTCAGCACACACACAAAAAATGAAAATAAATTAAAATAAGCATGAAAAAACAAAGAATCAGTATCAGTTATCAGCCAAGTTGTCACTTTAAACATCGATATCAACATCAGTCAGGAATCCAGGATCAGTCCATTCCTAGAAGAAGCTCATCTCAAGATGATCTATGGAGCCAGTGACACTGACCCAGTGATTTATGTCCAAGTCACTCTGCTCTGCATACTGACCCTGCTCTGTAGGGCTGGAGTGTTGACCTAGCATCTGTCTGCGTGCCACCTGTTGTCAGTCTTGCTGCCAGCGGGCCCAGTTCACCCGGCAACAATGACATCATTGTCCAGCCTGGACAACAGAAGTGGTGCAGGGTCATATGACAGCAGCACACAGTTATGTTCTGGGTCCACAGTCACAATGTCCTGTTATTGGCGTGAGCACCGGACTTAGAGTAGATGTTTCATATGTTACAAATAATGATGACTGTGGTATGTCAGATTGTGTATAGCTCACTGAACAGAAAAAGAGTTACTTATAATATCTGTATTACATTGATATTAGTGTAGTGGTCACTGTCAGCAGAATGGGCCTTTGTACAACAGCAAAGATGTCAAAACAGAGAAACTACAGGTGGAGTCAGCGTCACTTGGCCTATAGTGACACAGCCTTTACACACTAATATGGATAGTTTTCAAAACAAACACTTGTCTGTATGTTTAGTTTCTCATTCACAGGTTAATGCTCTTTAGGTCACTAAATCACTTTTTTTTTTTGTCTTCAGAAGTGAAGATTTTTACAAAGCTTGGTTTGTTTGTATCCATTTGGACAGAAAATGATGAGAGTTGAAAACATGTTTTTGTGTTGTAGTGTGTGCTGAAATATTTAGTAAAACAGAGGTTGCATGAAGTTGGACTGTGATATTTGGATTTAATTAACAAAGGGAGAAAACACCTGTTTTAAAAGACTATCAGTATACGTCCAGACTGGACATTTTTTAGATCTGCAACATGAACATTATTAATTACACCTGTTGCTTCACTGGCTTTGATGAGTTAGTGTCATTTGAATATAGTGAAAATGTTAATTGACAATATATGACATGAAATGACACCATGTATGAAGAGCTGCAGACACATATATTTGACAAACTGTGAAGTTTGAAACTTCATTCTATGATCCACACCAGTGTACAGGCTGAAAACTAAAGCCAGCTTCTACGTTTTCACAAAATGCCTCATGTCCATCAGCTCCTCAGCTCATGTAGTTGACCTATGAAATGCAACTATTGCCATGACACTGATCCACCAGTTCTTAATATTAGCAGAACCTCATTGGCTCAAACATACATTAGGTGGAAACCTGACCATTGATTCCAACCCTAAGATTCTATGTATTTTATTTCAAGCAAAGAGATCCCCCATACAGCCAAGCACCACCATGAGATCCAAGTCTTCAGCTCACGTTGACATAGAGTGACTCACGCTGACACACCTGCAGTTCCAGGTGACATGATGTCATCATGTGCAGGTGAAGTCTTGCTTTCGCCTCGGGTTTCATGGCCAAGGTGGAGTTACATCATGAAGATGAATTGTTCACACAGGAGATAGCAGAAAACTCTGCTCTGCATAACTGCCTGACTCCAGACTTGGCAAACAGGATTAAGGCCTGGGGCTGTGGTGTACTCCTTTATCTCAGACGCTCACAGTGTGTAGCTGTTTTCAGTGTGTTTTCAAATGTCAAGGTTGTTCACGCCGTGGTCTCAGGGAGGAGTTGTGGATAAAAATTAAACAAAAAATTAGAGAAGAACTGGTGAAGCAGCACATTTGTCGGCTTCTGCAGTTCTGTTTCAGGTTTTTTTTTTTTTGTTTGTAAAATGATCCGTATGCGTTTCAGTGTACCTGAAGCGTCCTGTGGGAGTTCTGAAAGGACAAAGGCTGCTTTTTTTACTCTGCACTGGTCAGTTTTGCTGTCTTCGCAGTAATAAGATGCTTTCTGTCCAATGGAGAGGAGTGCTGTCTTCTCACACCCTGACTGTTGTGTGAGAGCAGTAACTATATCATGCATTGTCTGGATCCCTTTGTGAGGAATTAAATGCACCATTGTTATCACTGCGCTGTGGCGGTCTTATGAGTATACCTGTTAAGCATTTGGGTACACCTGTCTGCAACTTGATATGTGTCCCATTTGCTATGCATGTCCTATGAGACACACGCATACACGCACACCTGTGTTTCAACAGCAGGATGTGTTGTGTGGTCACAGAATTCTTATAGCTATCGTGTAGAAAACAGAGCTTCATGTCCTCAAGAAGGACACTTAGACTGAAGACAATGGATCACTTCAAGTCCAGTTGCTAACTTTTTTTAATCTCTTCTATGGTTTTATTTTTTTTTTAGTCTGTATTTTTTGATAACATACTTACTCCCTTCTATTCTGTTTCTGTTTTGCCATGTGATCCACCAGCTCATCTCATCTTTCTCCAGTATTCTCCCTGTTAAATTTTCTATGTATAGGTTCAGTATCTTTTTTCTGTATTATCTAATACCCTAGTCTCTGCTATTAATAATTTATAAGGAGGAGGAGTCATTCAAGATTTTCATTTTAGTATTGAACTATTATGAAGGAAAATTATTCACCTGATCCATATTAGTTGGAAAGAGGAAGGAAGAGGAGAAAAAAGGAGTTGTTCTTTAGTTGCTAGGTTCATGCTCTGGCGTTGGCACTATTCCACATATTAGATCTCTAAAATGGAAATGGTATTAGCCCAAGGGTCATGTGATGTGGTGTTTCAAGTGTGTCAAAATGAACTGGGGTTATTTCTGTATCTTTGTTAAAATGGTTGTGGAATGTAGAGAGAAATACATCTACTTACAACTATAAAATTTATTGTTGTTAATACATGCCCTACCTGTATTCAACCCTTTATTGATTAGATTAGATTAGATTAGATAGAACTTTATTGATCCTTTGGGCAGAGCCCTCAGGAAATTGAGGTCCCAATAGCAGCGCAAACACCAAGTATACACATGAGAAATACCACAAGAAAATAACGAAACAATAACTATAAGAAAGAAAAACAGTATTGAGAAAAACAGGCAATTGCACATTATAAAGTGCAAGTATAAACAAGTAGAGAGGTGGTAATAATAAATAATAATATAATAATAATAATAATAATAATAATAATAAGCAGTGGTAAGAGAAGTAAATTACCAACAATGACCTTGTGTTATTTCATAATTCAAAGTTTCCAGGAGCAGTATTTAAGCTCAGTATGTGATTGTCGATAACCACAGCAGCTGAAGACACTATAAAAGGGCAGTACTTAGAAAAAAAACAGCTCTCTGCCTCAGTTTCCCCTCTTCAGTCAGCTGGGGTTATTTCGCCTGCTGTGGCAGAAAACGGACTGCTGACTTGCCTGATGATGTCATCTGTTTCACTCAGCGCACACACATTAAAATGAGGAGCAGGAGGCCGTTTGTAGAGTTTAATTAAAGAGGATGTCCGACAGTGAAATATTGTCCCTCGGTGGGACTCGGTCAAAGGGCCACTTAAAGACGTATGTTTGAAGAGCAGGAAATAGAGTAAGTCTGTAATTAAAGTGGCTTTAACAGTAATATTTATATGAGGTCTGTTAAAAAAAGGTGGTTTGTGGGTAAATGAGCTTGTGTTTGTGGTATTTGGGGCCACCTGTGCCCTGCAGACTTCCACAGGGACAGTGTCTGTGCTCACCTCTGCCTCTGTCTTCTCTGGTTTCGTCTGTAATCTGACTACTGTGTTCGTCTGTACCTTCAATCCTCCACTCATCCCTTCTTCTTCTTTACTCTGTGATGTCTGTTCTTGTGGGATATAATGTTTAATAGGAGAGCTAGGATTCTGTTACAAGGCTGTAGGAGACTAAGAAAATATTGTTTCCTCGATATATCGCAGTATTTCATTTCACGATACTGTATCAATATTTGAAAGTACTGTATCGATATTTGAAAGTACTGTATCGATATTTGAAAGTACTGTATCAATGTTTTTAGGTATTTATTCAAATGCAGACATAGCAGAGGCTCATTTTTGTTTTTTGGTTGTCTTGTTTTTTTTTATCATACTTTTTTATTTATGTACTCACAAAGGTATTTGCTCTGTTATTTGTATACCTCAGTAGTAGTATTGGGATATTGCAGGTTATGCATAGTTTAAAAAAAAAAAAATATCACTGTTTTGTTAAATATTGGTTATTTCAAGCATCCTAAAAGCACTTTTTGCTGTCTGAAAGAGACAGATGTTAGTTCCTTTGTTGGGCTTACACAAAAATAATGTTATGATGTTGGATGATTCAGGGAGCAGGATCTTAAACTGTTTTTCTGTCTGTAAAACATAATTTTATTTATTTATTTGTGTGTGTTTTGTACAGGTAAAGATGGTTGTTGAAACGTTATTTATCTAAGTCCTGCACTTTAAGTTTTTACAGAGGAAAGTTTGTGATATAGCCTAGCATCAGATCTTGTTCTGATTAATTTTTTTAAAATTTGTGCATATTTGTGGTGTAATTCAATTTTTCCGGAAAATGATCTAAAAGAAAGAAACAAAAACAAACAAAAAAATATTGCCTTGTTAACAGTATTGTGATATAATGCATCGTATTATGATCCTTGTATTGTGATTTGTATCATATGATGATTCTTGCCAATATACACCCCAACATGGCTGCTGATTAGCTAATGTGACGTCTTCCCTTCATTCTAGATATTATTCTAGATCTTATTCAGTGCACTGTTAATAGGAGTATACCACTACAATTGCAAATAGAGTCATTATTATTATTATTGTTATTATTATAGTTACTCCCTCACCTTTAAACTCAGTTTTGCATAATAGGACAACAGTATTGTTCTATGGACCCCCATTAGCTGTGTCTTTTGTCATTAAAATCTGAATTGACCTCAGCTGTGACATGAATCCAAGTGGCAACATCTGGGGCTGAAAATGAAGCTGAAGTGCCCAGATCTGTGCAGGTCCTTCAATGTCCGTTTGAGGCTGACACTGTAAAAGACTTTAACTTTACAACCAAAAAATCTACATGTAGCCTTTAATACAAAAAAAAGAGAAAAAAAAAGATCTTTGTAGCTAATGAGTGATAACTGACCTGTTGAAATAGATTTAAGGCATTAAATAATCCATATTTGAGTGGTAGGTGGGTGAGTGCTGTCATAGCTGTTAGATCAGGAAGATAAGCTGCCAAACAGCTGACTGGTCCAGAACTGGATCATATGGTCTGTCAGACAGTCCTCCTGTCAGATTGTTCATCATGTCAATAATATGTAGGAAAGTTAGATGTGGCGTCAACCTGGCAACTTTGACCCACTGATGCCATGTGTGTAGGTAATGCCTTTGTCCATATATGATCACTTTGTAATTCAAAACAACAAGACAGTGAGTGTCAAACTGAAGGCTTTAAAATGGTGTGGGTATTATTTACAGTTTGAGAGCAGTCAGTCTTGACTGCACTCCTCTACCATGCAGATTAGACCCTCATTAAATATTAAAGTCACTGCCCTGCAGATAACCCACAAGATAAAATGATACTTTTAGGGGTTATAAAGGTATCAGTTTATTAATCTGTTAGTAATGAATGCTCAGTCCATATAGGGCTGGGCTGCAGCAGATTTTGAAGGTGTGCTCTCCGTATGGCATAGACTATGACATAAAGTATAACCCTAAGGAAAGCCAAATAATGATAGTTAGAAGCGCAGGGGACAGGAAATCAACTTTTCCAATCTTTTATTTGTCTGACATTCCTCTTGATGTATGTGAGGAAATTAAATACCTCGGCCATGTCATATCCGATGACTGGATGGACGACAAAGACATCCATCAACATGGCTGTAAGATTTATTCTCAAGCTAACATGCTGACAAGGAAGTTTTCTATGTGCTCTGATTCAGTGAAGCGTTCTCTGTTCAGAACCTACATCACACCATTATACACTGCTCAACTGTGGTCAAACTATAAGAAAATGAGTTTGCAGAGGTTCAAGGTAGCCTGTAATGATGCAATGAGGTTGCTGCTTTGTGTCCCTTGGTGGCATAGTGCCATTCAACTGTTTGTGACCACAGGAGTGCCAACTTGTGAGGCACTATTAAGACAGTTGATATTTAGTTTTAGGTGTCGCCTGGATACATCAGAGAACCACATTATAGAAGCCCTAGTCAGCCCCCTGAAAAACTATCACTTCACTTCTAAACTGAGGCGGCATTGGTGCAATAGTTTGTATATTTTATAATGTGCAGAATTTCTGTATCTCCTTTTTATTCTATTTATTCTGTATGTTGTGTGCTTGTGGTTTATGGACTTGTGTCTGCAATAAAGTTTATTATTATAATTGAACATATCCAAAGCTATCGTATTAAACAATATATAAAAACACACAGTTTTCCTGTGTGAAATCAGTGTTGAGTAGAACTGAAGGTGTTTTTAATCCAAATTACAACACATACATGTTGGCCAATCAGTCACAGTTAACTTCTGTGCATTGTGGGTAAAGAAGGCGAGTCTAAAGCTCAGACTGTGAATTAAAGGAGTGTGTCCAGCAGAACGCTCCAGCACATAGTCAGACACTTGTGCATTTCTAATGGATATTAGAAATGGAAATATCTCATGACTGAATGCTCTTTTCTCTCCTGTTTCTCCTCTTCCATCCTGTGCCCCCTCTCTTCTCTTCTCCCCTCCTTCCTCCCCCTCCTCTCCCTCGTTTCCTCCCTCGCATCATCTGTGCTGCTAAAAGTGGCAGGAGCTTATTACAGGTGCCTCACACTGCTCTCTCATTTTCCCTCTTCCTTCTCATCCCTCTCCATCATTCTTTCTCTCCTTCTAATTGATAGTAATAGCTCTTGATGTGTGTGCAGTGTTTGGACAGCTTTTGACTGTGTGCTTAACCCAAGTGTGACAAACTGCTCTCAGTGCAGACCTTTCATCCATCATGGTCTATTTTCCTGGGGCACATGGTTGTCTGTTTAAAAAAGTCATTAAAGGAGCTGCTCCCTATTAATATTTACTATATGTTCAGTTATATATAGTGACTAGGGATGTAACGATTTGAAGATTTCATATTACGGTTATTGTGACCAAAATTATCATGGGTATCATTATTATTGCAGTATTATTGAAATTGTGCTCAAAATGTTCAAAACACCCCCCCCCCCCCCAAAAAAAAAAACAAAAAAAAACCCCTAAGTATAATAATAGACACAATGTACCTTCTGTTGGCAGAAACATTTAAGTATTAACCCTTAGTGGTCTGAGCCTATTTTGGCCATTTTTCAGCACTTTTGATTTTGCCTTTATATACTATATAAAAAAAAGTTTACTATACTCATGTGTGGGATCTGTTTTTTCAGCACAACTTCATTTATATCATCTGCCTATTATTTTTTTCACTTCAACCTACTATAAAAACATAAAAGACCAGAAAACACAAAAAATATATAAAATTTGATTTGTAAAACGTATATAATTTATTGCATGAATAACACAAAGATGCTTAATGAACCTTTTCAAAGACTTTAAAAGTGAATATTGGTTCCAAATATTAGGTATAGAAAATTAAAATTGTAATAAATTAAAACTATACTCCAATATTTGACATAAAAGCAGATCTTTACATAGGCGTTTTTTTCCCCTAAACATACAGTAATCAAACACAGTTATCATGACAATTAGAATTTAAACGGTAATACTAACCGTCTGCAATTTTACCGCGGTTTATCATTATACCGGTAATCATTACATCTCTAATACTGACAAACTGAAACAACTGCTGTTATACAAAGTAATTTAACAGTCACTGAGATTTTTAGTTCAGCCCTTATGTGTCCAGCCAAGCAGATCTTCAATTGCTGTGCAACATTTTTGTCTTTTCTTTCTGCAGCGCTTGATGAGTAACAGTAAGCAGTAGCAGTGATTAGTGTGTGTAGGTGTACAGTACATGTGTCAGTAATGTATAGAGTTGAAGGCTCAGTTGAACACAATGGCAGCTCAACGCTTCAGTGAATATGTTGATATGCTGAATAAAGGCATAAATCTCCTCAAACCCTTGATGTTCCAACCTCAGAGTGTGGCACAGCCTTTGCTCACAGCCCTGTATGTGAGACGGAGTGTGTCTACGCTTGTGTTTATGTGTGAGTGTGCAGGACTCAGCCAACACAGGAGAGGCTATTTCCTGTGTTGGCTGAATCCTGCACAATCCCGTCTGTTTATTTAAACAGTTATATCCATCTTTATGATATATTGTGAAGAGCATTTTTAGATGCATTCTTGTTTTCCAGCTCACACTTTTCCAGATGATGGCGCTGTTCTTCATTGTGGTATGAACACAGTATAATAGAATTCATCAGCAGGTCTTTTTTTGATGTAAACAGCTTTGTTAACTATTGTTATGTAATGCAGTGGTTCTCAATCTTTTTCTCTCGGCCCCCCTTTGGAGGACGAAAAATCTCTAGGCCCCCCTTTACCCCAACAACATTGTAACAGTGGTGCAATTATAACTTTTATTGACAGAAACATCAATATTCAAACAATACGTTTTGCTTTTCCTTGAACAATTTGTTTTGCAAATTAAAAATAACTTAGATTTTTGCTGGAATAATACAAATAAACTCAAACAGACTGCTCCCTGAACCAATATTTTTCTCAATAAAAATAGGAAATGCACAATTATCTTACAACTATGACAGTAAATTTACTTTTTTTTTTAGAACAACTAACAAATTTTGGTATCAAAGATGAACATTTGATCAATATCAGTGGGTCAGTGAGCCCCTTTTCTTTGCACATCTCAGAACATTATAGTCCAAACTGTACAAACTGTACAAACTGCAAAAACACAAACGTCCCATGTTTCTTTTCCAGTCCAATCCTTGTCCATTGTCCAAACCTAAACTCTTTGTCTAGTCTAGTGACTAGAGCTGTGTATTGGCAAGAATCTGGTGATACGATACAAAACACAATACTAGGATCACAATACGATATATCACGATATATCAAGATACTGTTGAAAGGCAGTTTTTTGTTAGTTTCTTTTTTTTTAAATGATTATTTCCTTGAAGAATTGAATTACAACTGAAATCTGCACAAATACTAAACACATTTTTATTTGATCACAACAGGATCTAATGCTATATCACAAAATGTTCCTGTGTTCAAACTGAAATTCTGTTTTACAGACATTACAGTTTAAGATCCTGTTTAAATGTTCTTATTCTATTAGTTCAGAAGTAACATCAGAACATTATTTTAGTTCAATCCCAACAAAGGAACTAACATTATTTAATAAAAGAGTGTTAAATAATAATAAATAAAATATAAACAATAAAGAAAACAAAAAAAACCCAAAATGAACCTCCGCCATATCTACATTTGAATAAATACCTAAAAATATTGATACAGTACTTTTTAATACCGATACAGTATTGTGAAATGAAATATCGTGATATATTGCAGAACTGATATTTTCTTACACCTCTACTAGTGACAGATCACCATAGCAGTAGACTGGTTTGGTGTACGTCCCTAAAATGAGTCACACAGTTGACCCACAGTTTCCCAAACACTGACGTAGTGTAGAGTTAGGTTATGTTAACCAAATCAATGTGGAGAGGATCAAATCTGAACAGCTTTTCCCACATTTAATGATTGTAGTTGGTCCCCAATGGACTGTTTCACCAAATTTAGATTTTAGACTTTTTGGGTGTTGTTTATTATCAACTCTATCCTTTTCAAAATTGTTCCTACACAGATATGATAATAGCAATAATGTGCCAAAGTGTGTGATATCACATCAAACCTGAAATTTTTCTTATGGGAGGACCAGAAACTTCTCAAACCGCATGACTGAGTCTGCCATGAACATAAGGAAATGCTGTTGTTAATGTGAAATATAATGTATTGTTGGATAGACTTTTTGGGTGATCTTCTGAAATTTCACTGGATGTCTTGAATTGCTCTGTTCATTCCCACAATTATTGATAACATTTCTTTTATATATTCCATCAATTTTTTTTTTTTTGTGTGTGGAAAATGAAAACTGAATGAGAATATATCAGGCAGCATAAGCGCACAGGTTAACGAAACATGAACTTTGTCTCAGACTTTCAAGTGTGCAGAGTCCTTTAGATACACTGAGACCAGAGCGGACAGATGCATCTTGACTTTCCATTGGAGTTGGCATAGCAACAATCACACCCCAGTAAGGGTTAAAGCAGAATAAATATGAGCACAGTGGGAAAGCCCCAATGTTTGGCTGAAAATCTGCTATATATAGGAGCTGCTGCCTGACGTGAGTCACTGTATAGAGACATTAGTGCAAAGCTTTTGATTAGGAATTCTCATGGAGCAACCGAACATGCAATGCAAAATCGATTCACTTAACCTGCATTGGTAATGCAATGATGCATGACGCCTATATTTGCACTTTTATTCAGCACAATGACAATCGATTACAGTGGAAATGGAAACAATGGCCATGAATGCAGTGCAGTGATTCAGTGGAATTATTGTGTTCACTGCTGACAAATGCATCACATCTACACAGTGAGCCTGTAGTCTTGCAGTGTTTCTCCAAGTTGTCGATGCACTGCGAAAAGGGAGAATCCCTCCTGTCAGGACCAGGAAAGGCTCGACTAATCCTTGTTCCCATGCCACCAAACATCACTAATTCGGGCCCATCGTTCTCCTTTAACTCTCTGTAGCGTCAGGGATGAGTTAGGTGGGTGTGAATTTGGAATAGAGAGAGCGCGTGGAGAGTCGCGCAGATAAAAGCAGTGCAGGGGAGCTGGGAGGGAGGACAGGAGGGCGGGAAGTAGCAGCGGACAGATGAAAGAGGAGAGAGATGAGCGAGAGACAAAAGGTATGAGATAACGGACGGAGCCAGGCACGCCAAAGTGAGCAGCAGACTAGAAGGGACCCCCGTCTGCAGCCCCACCCCTCCTTGAACCCTCCGGAGCTCGGCTGCGTGATAACCACCAACACGGTGATTTCCCTTCTAACCAGCCTCCGCCACGGAGCCCAGAGCGAGAGAGGGAGGGAGAGCGCAGGAGCGGGAGCCTGTTGCCTGGATACCCCTGCTGTCGCCACGGCGGCAGAAAGCCAGGATCAAGTGGTTGTGTGTGTACGCCGCCTGATGCCGCTGCCATGGGAAACACACAGCTGGCCGACTGCGTGGAAGGGATCGCTCGCCGGCTGACTCGCTGACACTGCACGTATGAATAAGGAAGAAGTCACCCTCATTCGGGGGCTTTGAGGAGAGGAGGTGGTAGGCTGGGGGAGGGTGGGGGCTGGGGCTCTGCTTTGGATAAGGATGAAGAAAACAGTGTGGTAGAGAGGAACAGCACCAAGACAGAACCTTGACTGTCGAAAGAACCCAAAGAGAGGGAGCCCAGGGAGAGGAGACCCCAAAGACAGGAGAGGGGAGGCAGTAGGAGGTTGGAGAGGAGTGGGCTAGGCTGTGCTACGGCAGCTCACAGGCTGCCAGGTGGAGCCATGCAGATCCAGTCCTCTGGTCCACAGTCCAAAGCCTCCAGCTTCATCCTCAGTCAGAGATGTGTGCTGGCTTCCAAAATGGAAATCCACCGGTATGTAGCGACTGTCACAGCTGTTCTACTGAGTTCAAGAGGGTTCCTCTGCTCTCATTATTTATTGTAAAGAACCATGCATCTTTTATCAGAACTGCTTTTTATTCATTGTCACACATTTGTGATCAATGAGCTGTCAAAGCCTCATGTCTGAGTCTGTGTAGATGTTGTTGGAAGTGTTTTAATAAACGGCAGTGCACATGCAGGAAGCCTTCAGTGCTCAACACTGTTGTTTTACTACAGTGTTTTCTTCATTTTGGACTGATCATACAACTCATCAAATGTTAAAGTCCAACATAATCTGGCTCACAGGTTGTATTCCGCTGGAATAAGCCTACCATTATGCGACTGAGTCAGTCATCATTGTCCTCCCTTCCATTATCTATTATCATTTTCAGTGCCCCTCTCCCCACATGAAAGAACAACAATCTCCAATTTAGCAGCTCCATGTTGAAACTGGAAACTTCTGCATCGTGCAATGAGGCAGGTCTGCTCGGTTCTCAACAGCACTTTTCACAAAGGCACTGTCTTTGCATCTTTGGTTCAGTGCGTCCCCAAAATGGAATTAATTGATTTAAAGAAATACAATAAACCATAGTGTTTTTCTTCCTTCACCTATTGGAGAATAATAGCTGATTTAACCAGACTTTTCTCCGGCACTAGTGCAGTGATGCAGCTCCCAGGTTCAACACTGTCAACAGTGCACTGAAATATTCAACATACTCCTTATATTTACTGTGGCGCTCACAATTAACCTTGAGCTAATGAGGATGACTACTCAAACACATGATAGCCAAGAAAATGTCAGTGAAAATCGTTGTAGTTTTTCTATAATGGGCAACTATTGTCATTCAGAATCTTAAAACCAAGGCTGTGTAATGAGCATCTGGAGTTCTTGTAGACCTGCTGCAACTGTGCCTAGAATATCCAGCTCCTCTACTCATTCTACACCATGAGGTTTAATGGGCTCATCCATCAACAAACCGAAAAACTCTACTGAAACTTCCCTAACACTCTGGAGACCAAATATTGACCTCAATAGATTGAACAGAGCAGAGGATGTTTTAATCTGTTTTCCGTTGTAACTAATCACAACTCTGCACCCTCCACACACCTTTGGTAAAACCTTCCTCTTTCTTTGTCAGACCCCTTCGTTTAAAAGGTGCTTGTAGACGTCAGGTACTCCATGATACGTGTGGGTTTATTTTTTTTTCATAGTTCAACAGCCTTTTTCTGTGTTTATTCAAGGAATACCTGGTTAAATGTGTCTTTCTCATACCTGTGTTCACCTCCTTTGTTTGTGTGAAGTACTTACTTTGCTAATGTGTCCATTTAGTATCTCTAAATGAATTTCAAAGCTTAATCGTTGATGCAGTGTCACTTGTTTCCCAGTAGTGTTCACTTAGAGAGATGAAAATGGTACAGTGTTGGATGAATCATAACGCTGCGGACCGTCCTTCAACTGGGCGACCTGTGTTCTGACCCAGGAAGTGTCCTTAAGCTAGTTACTGTATGCACAAGCTCTGGGGATTACGGTCTGTGGCTGACTGTTGACCTCCCTGTAGACAAACACAAATGGACGTAACGGCACACTCACTGCATTACATAAGCAAACACGTTTTTCCCTCTGGATTAGCATTTAGAATAGAACCGGTGGCTTCTGTGACAGTGTTCGTGTCCTGGGTGCATCTTGAGTTGAGCTCAGTTAGTCTGTTCTAACTAATGAAAAACTAGGTGTGTGTGTGTGTGTGTGTGTATTGGAGCTGCACAGTATATCGTTTGAGCACTGTCATTGTAATGTACGTGTGCAATAGTCACATCGCAGGTCCTGCAATGTAGGAGGCATATAAACTCGATGTGTTGTCATCTAAATTCAACCTGGCTACCTGACACACACTGCACACAGTGATCCACCAATCACAATCGTTCTTAATCAGTTTGCTGAAGCAGACCACGCCCCTGCACATGGAGTCAGTCACTGGTAACAACTCTGAAAAATGAGCAACGAACAAGAGAAATTCACCAAAAACAAAGACTTAATAATAATAATAATAATAATAATAATAATAATAATAATAACTTTATTTATATAGCACCTTTAAAAACTGAGTTTACAAAGTGCTTTGACAGACAAAGCAAAAGGGCACAACAGCAGAATAAAAACATAGAAAACAACACAACACAATAAAAGACAGGAGTACAGCAAACACCAAATCATGTTGTACTGTGAATGTATTGTAGTGGAGAGGGCAGAAATAACAGAATAGGATGTAACCGGTATAATGATAAACCGTGGTAAAATTGCCAACGGTTAGTATTACCGTTTAAATTCTAATTATCATGATAACCGTGTTTGATTACCGCACTTTTAGGGGAGAAAATGCCTATGTAAAGATCTGCTTTTATGTCACATATTTGAGTATAGTTTTAATTTATTACAATTTTAATTTTATATACCTAATGTTTGGAACCAATATTCACTTTTAAAGTCTTTGAAAAGGTTCGTTAAGCATCTTCGTGCTATTTATGCAATAAAGTATATACATTTTTCAAATCGAATTTTATATATTTTTTGTGTGTTTTTTGTCCTTTTATGTTTTTATAGTTGGTTAAAGTGAAAAAAATAATAGACAGATGGTATAGATGAAGTTGTGCTGAAAAAAAAGATACCAAACATGGGTATAGTAAACATTTTTTTATATAGTATATAAAGGCAAAATCAAAGTACTGAAAAATGGCCAAAATAGGCTCAGACCGCTAAGGGTTAATACTTTAATGTTTCTGCCAACAGAAGGTACATTGTACCAATTATTTTATTTGGGTTTTTTGTTGTTGTTGTTGTTTTTTTTTTTCAAAATACAGCGTGGTTAAATTATTTCGGTGTGTGTATAAGTACTTTTTGAACATTTTGAGCACAATTTCAACAATACCGTGATAATAATGATAACCGTGATAATTTTGGTCACAATAACCGTGATATGAAATTTTCATATTGTTACATCCCTATAACAGAACATGATGATGTCAGGTCAATGCAAAAATGAAGGAATGGAATAAAACTACATCATGTATGTCAACATAAATGAATAACCAAAACAGGGTAAAATTAAATATTCAACATTAAAAACATTTAAAATGGACAACATCACATAAAGACAAGTGTATAAAAATGGGTTTTAAGAAGTGATTTAAAAGATGTTACCGATTCCGTAAGCCTCATCTCCCTGGGCAGGCTGTTCCAAAGTCGAGGGGCTCTGATGGAGAAGGTGTGGTCACCTCAGTACCATCTCCGATGAAATCTGGCTCCATCGTGTCAGGTAGTGATGCAAAGTCAGAAATGCCCATTTCTTCTAAACTGCCCCTCTTCAGATCCATTTATTGTATTGAATTTCTCTGCAGAATTGATTTAATTCTACCCCATAAATGTCATTACCTGTACTGTATCCAATGGTTCAATAAATCAGTCATTAAGGAGTATGACATGCTTTTTTCATCAAGTATATAAACAGTATTTAGCTTTTATTCTTATAGACCCTATTGAAAGAGAAATTCAGGGTCTCAGGAAAATCACCACTTATCAGTTAGTCATTAATGGATTGATAAGGTCAACCAATTAATGATTAATGGATTAATCGATCATTTGCATCCCTAATCGCAGGGTTAAAAAAATTGTAATATCAGTTTTTTCTAATATCGTGCTGCTCTAATGTGTGTGTGTGCGCGTGTGAGGGTGTGTGAGGGTGTGTGTGTGTGTGTGTGTGTGTGGTGATTGAAGCCTAACATTGTGAGATTGCGCTATAATCCATTACAGGTACACAAAAACAGCTGCCGTACATTCTGTGAACGTGTCCACCCATGACTGTGTTCACATATAAACACAAACAGCTCAGATACATTTGAGGAAAACTCATAATACTAAGGATGTTCATTTCATTCCCTCAGACTAGTACAGCCTTTGTTAAATGATTAAAAACACAGTGAAAAGAGAAAGACTTTAAACACAACAAAATAGTAAAGAGCATGAAAATGGTTCATACTTAAGGCCGAAGTTCAAAATCATGTACGTATTTAAATATATGCTGATGTTCTATAAACAAAATTACCCTAACTAAGCATACAATAATTAGAGTGAATTATTTGATTGCATTAATAAACATAATTAGATTAATGCTGTTAAATTTCTGAATGCTAATGACAAATGTAGTTGAGTTTTTCAGAGGTGTGTTTGTCACCTTTTTTTATTTATGTTTTATCCAAACCTCAGTACATTACAGTGTTTTCATAAAATGATGATACACATGAGAGGAACATTTTAAAGACTTGAGTAAGTCAGTTTCTCATGCACAAGTGCCCACAAGGGACAAAAGGCTCATTGAAAAGTGAGTTACAGTTATTTTATGAACCTCGAAGGCCTGTTTCCTTTCACCCACTGTTGTGTTGTGACTGTGGTTAAAACAGGCTCATGGAGTTGTTGATCTGAAAGCTTCCATTGTTTTTTTTCCTCCGCGGTTATGAACGAGGAGCGAGTGCTGATTACAGTTGGTTCCGGTCCAGACCTGCTCCTCTGTCAATGTGCTCCCTGTCTCTATGTGAATGGGAACGTGATGGCACTCTCGTAAAACATTCACAGGTCTGCAGTTAACACACCATTACTGGTCTGAACCATGGGAAAGCTCCTGGGGAATGGGCTGGGTTTGCAGCTCCACCTGCACACTGACCTGATACATGCTTTTACGCAAGTGGAGGAAACTGAAGCTGGAGTGTGTGAAAGCCCCAGCGCTGTCAATAGGTAATGATTTATGGGGTAGAACAGACTTTTTCTGACCTTTTGTAATTTATAAATGAAGATTTATTTTTCTTTGGAAATTTTGTTTTCTCTATAACAGTCTGTTCCAACACTAATGGAAAAACTAGGTGTTTGTGTTTGTGTGTGTGTGGGGGGTAGGGGTGTAAGAAAATATTGGTTCTGCAATATATCTTGATATTTCATTTCACAATACTGTATCGATATTAAAAAGTACTGTATTGATATTTGGTATTTTTAGCTATTTATTCAAATGCAGATACTATGGAGGTTCATTTTAGTTTTTCTTTTTTGTTTATATATTATTTATTGTTATTTAACACTGTTTTATTAAATAATGTTAGTTCCTTTGTTGGGATTGCACAAAAATAATGTTCTGATGTTAGTTCTGAACATCTGAGCAGGATCTTAAACTGTAATGTCTGTAAAACATAATTTAAGTTTGAACACAGGAACATTTTGTGATATAGCATTAGATCCTGTTGTGATCAAATAAAAATGTGTTTAGTATTTGTGCATATTTCTGGTATAAGTCAATTCTTCCAGGAAATAATCATTTAAAAAAGAAACAAAAGCTATAAAAAATTGCCTTTTTAACAGTATCATGATATATCGGGATATATTGTATTGTAATCCTAGTATTGTGATTTGTATTGTATCACCAGATTCTTGCCAATAGATCAGTTTCATGTGTCGTATGACGTATGCTGCGCGCGCACCTTGGAGGCAGAAGGCACGGCGACTTCGTAGCACAGCTGTGACTGCCAGTGTTAATAATGCCGTCGTCTTGCTGTGCCGTGGGTTGTCAGAATAGAAAGAGCACACAGAAAGATTTAAGCTTCTATAGAATTCCTGCTGGTAAACATCCCTTCCACAAAAATCGGTGAAAGTTATGGTTGTAGACATTAAGACGCGAGAACTGGTCTGAGGAGGAAATTAAGAATGCTGGTCTGTGCAGTGCACACTTCATATCTGGTAAGTACTGGAGATCTACCATACAGAGGTCACGTTAACTGAAAATATTCCATCATTGACGTTTTTTTTTTTTTTTTAAATGATGGAAAATTCTGAAGGCCATCCGCCATTTTGACAGATTAAAATACTGAGGGTAATCTACCAAAGAAAGTTTTCACACAACACTGTGAACAGAACCTGCTGCGTCTGTCTGTCTGTGAACAAGTCATCAAACATTCCGTAACAGTATCCTACCTGTATAGAACCCTAACCCTAACCCTGCTAAACTCCTGTGTGCCGTTTATTACTTGGCTTTCACCAAGTATAAGTTAGTCATAAAGACCGCTCGGTTCCATTGGTGGCAACAGTGGTTCTGTTCTGCCGATGGCTGTTTATAGTTATTACCGCAGTTAGCATAGCTTCTCAGTATAGTTATCCTGCGTGCCTTTTGCGCTTAGCAGCGTGGAAAAAAAGAATAGTCATCATGTGGTACAGTGATGAAGACCCCTTTAAACCTTAAACCTACCAGGAGGGCTTCCCCTGGACTATCACCCTATAGAGAGAGGGGGATTGTGGATCTGTCTGCTCCCTTTGCCAGCGATGGCAGCCAGAGTTTCCTCAGCTGGGTGAGGCAGCTGGAAGTGGCAGTCGGAGCTACGGCGGGCGACACCGGTGAGTTCAGCTGGAGCTGGTGACAATACTGCCCACCCGTCTGTGACAGTCTGCTTTTCTACTATGGGACAGCCTTCCCGATGCGGTCAAGTCAAATTATGCGGCCGTGAAAGAGAAGATGGGATCGGCTTTTGGACAGAGACGGTTAGTGGACCGTTTTAGAGCTAACATATCGGCTCGTTCACGAGTTCTGGGGCAGAGCCTGGAGGTGTACGGCTGATGTGAGCCGGCTGGAGCTGGTACTCCTGTTTTTGCCTCAGAGTTGCGCACGCATCACTGTTGTTAGTAAATATTGAAACTCATCTATGCACACCCCTAGTGTGGGGTGATATTGTGAGATTGCGCTATAATCCAATACAGGTACACAAAAACAGCTGCAGTAGCATCTGTGAATGTGTCCACCCATGACTGTGTTCACATATAAACACAAACAGCTCAGATGCCTTTTTTTGTTCAAAATGTTTTTGTTACACATTGAGTCATCCAGATAAGCATAATGCAGTCATCATTTTGTTTATACCCAAACCCATGAACATTCCCACCCTGTTGCACCATAAAAAAGATGATAATTAACAACAATAATGAAATAAAGAATAAAGAAATCAGATATTAGTCACAGACTCATATTAATAAAACAACTCTGGAATGAGTGATGATTGTACCTCTTTATCTGATACAGAACAGGTTGCCAGGTACTGAAAAACTTATTGGCACATCCTCTCTTAGAATATCAAATTTTTTCCAGTGTTAAATGATGTAAAAGATCCAGAAACCAAGATTTAAATGTTGGAGGTTGTTTATCTTTTCAGCACAGGATACATTTGAGTAAAAGTCATAATACTAAGGATGTTCATTTCATTCCCTCAGACAAGTAGAGGCTTTGTTAAAGCTATACCTACCGATGTGGCATTTCTCACAGCACTTGGTAAAAGTTTGAACATGAACAACCCGCCTCCCTCCAAAGCCCCGCCCCAAGTCGTCAGAAATGGACGCATAGTCAGAGCCCCGTTCGGCACTATTTGACGCAGGGGGTACCCCTTCTGCGTCGGATTTCGACGCGGAGGGCAGCCCGATAGAACTGCATGTAAATCCCTCAGTGTTGTTGCGCTCTGATGCTCCCCTTCTCTTACCTGATGCGCGTGATGGAAGCGAAGGTGGAAGTGGAGGTCCGGTCCGCTTCAGCGTGTCCGTAGACCCCTCCCTCAGTAATCAGATACATCATCCACCTGCCGCGGGCCCTGTTCCATCAGTAGACCCTGAATTTAAGGGTCTGGTCTGTGCAGCGCTGGGTCAGTGTCTTCAGTTGATGAGGTGCCCAGCACGCGCACTGTGAACGCGCGGCCTCCGTGAATTTTCCGTGGACATTTGAGGTTTCATAGTCCATACATTTATCATCCTACATAATCCTACACTGTGTGACACCATGTACATGTACCTGAATCGGTACTGCGGTCATAAAAGCTGAGCTTTATGCAGACCTGTTCAGTCCAGTACAGCTGACTTCCGGACTTTTATCTCCATCCTTCATTCATCAGACTCCTGTTGGTTGTCCTTAGTTGTTGTTTCTGTTTATAAATCCATTTTTTCCCTTCCACATGTGCATGTCAGTTCTATCCAAACACATCCTAGACAGTAGACTGTGGTCAGTGTCAGGAGGAGCAGCGCGAGTGAAGCGTCAGATTCAGAGGGACACATATGGGATGCGGAGACGGCGATAATGGATCGGATGCAGGACGGCCTTAATGGATGATTGACAGAAGGCTCAGCCAAGTTCGGCCAATTATTTCATTTGGACCGACTAAAACGATTGGTCAGACTTTTATCAGAACTACATGAGAATTAAACATTTTTGAGTTTCAAAACCTGTTGGATTTCTTTTATATTTTAGTTTGACACATGCTTATTAGGAGCATGTTAAGATGACAAAAGAAAAGTGTAAAAATGCCACATCATACGGCATAGCTTTAAATGATTAAAAACAGCGAAAAACCCCAAAGACTTTTAATGAAGATTTCTTATTTTTCTTTAAGAAACAATAAATAATAATTCTTAATTTCTCTCTATTGTTTTCTAGTATTTTCTCTACAAGGACAATTTACCTCTTTGCCTAAGCCTGGAAATATATATATATATTTTTAATTGAAACAGCAATTTTTTTCTGCTCACATGATTTCCATTTTTTATGCCTTGTATTTACCTTTTTCCAAAGTGATAATGTTCATCATCAGAGAGGGAAACACAACTTTAACATAAGTTGTGACATGTTGAAAGTGTAACTCAAGACTGTCCCACTGTTTGCCAGTGTTCCCATAAGCCACGAGGACCGCAGAATGCTTGATTGCTGATGTTTTCTGTTTTAGTTTTCTGTTTTTTGCTACAAAGCAGTACACCGACATGTGTCTAATTTGTTTTTTTTATTACACATTTCAAAGATTCCCCTAGAAATTTCCATGACGAGACTAGTGAAAAAAATGGCAAATTTCAGAAATAAGTTTAAAGTAGAATTCTACGCGAATGCTGCTGTAATGTGAAAGTATTATTTGATCATTTGCTCCACAGTCACTAACAATAGCTAGCTTAACTCACACTCCTGAAATTTGTGTATTTACTTTAAGTTCAGTAGATGTGAATCATTTGATTTTGGGAAATTCTCCATATCACGTAAAAGAAAGTCCAGTAACGGTTGCATGGTGGTGACTCGTTTTTGTGTATCATGAATGTTAGCGTCACAAAGGACTTACGTTAGGAACATAGCTTTCAGTTACATCTCATATAGGTCTACTTTTCTCTGATATTTTACAACTATCATTGAAATGAAATTAACTTTGGAATATCTGTGATCATAGTCAATAAGAAACCTCCAAAATTCTCAGATGTACGTATGTATATAACAAGTGGCCTCAATGGATCCAGTTGTGAGTGAGTTGCACACGTTATAATTAGGGGAGTTAGAAAATATCGGTTCTGCAATATATCACGATATTTCATTTCACAATACTGTATTGACATTAAAAAGTACTGTATCGATATTTTTAGGTATTTATTCAAATGCAGATATGGTGGATTTTCATTTTTGGTTTTTGGTTTTCTTAACTGTTTATATCTTATTTCTTATTATTTAACACTGTTATTAAATAATGGTTATTTGAAGCATCTTAAAATCACGGTTTACTGTTTTTACTGAGAATGGCAGATGTTAGTTCCATTGGAAACTAGGAGAATTAGAAAAATTGTGTGATATTGCATTAGATCCTGTTCTTATCAAATAAAAATGTGTTTAGTATTGGTGCATATTTCTGGTGTAATTCAATTCTTCCAGGAAATAATCTTTTTTAAAAAAGAAACAAAAAAATAGTCTTTTTAAACAGTATCATGATATATTGTGATATATCGTATTGTGATCCTGGTATTGTGATTTGTATCGTATTGCCAGATTGTTGCCGATACACAGCCCTAGTTTTAATACCTAATATGAAATCTCTCACTTGAAGGATATGTGTGGTTGCACATGCTGGCTCTGTGTGCACACTTAAGTATGTCCACTTGTTGTGAAAGCTTGAAGTCTCTTAAGTGCAACTGGAGCTTGGCTGCGTCTGGAAGGGAGTTCGCTAAAGAGTAGTTACTTTATCATGTTAATTACTTTTCCCTTTAAACTGACCCTGCCTTCTTCTTCAGCAGTCAGACAAATGTGTTGTGTACCTCATGTTTTATTTGTTTGTGACCTGTTTGTAATCCATTTGACAGTGTGCATTTTTATTAAATGAAAGGTCAGGAGGGCTTGTTGAGGGGATCCCCACCCTGGCCTCCGGGGGGGATCACAATGACTGGTTACCAAGGTGCTGAAAAGGCCAGAGTCATTAAAGTAGATGAGAGCGGGGGTGCCACCTGTGGATCCTCCCTCTGGGGATCGGCCTCTTCACTAAGCTAATGGTTTCTGTGAGTGACTCGCTCAAGGCGTAATTGAATCCGAGTGGATTCAGTGAATCAGTCCCAACTACTCATTAAAGGAGCCTGGTGCTTGAATGGGCCAGTTGATGGTCCAGGTAATTACTGGGCAATAATGTTTTACACCTTAATGATCTGCATTAGGTGACGAGAAAACAATTAGAGAACAACAAAGCAGAACTGTTGTAATGTTAAAGGTGGATGTTGGTTACATTTAACCATAAAACCATCAGTGTTTGAATGAGTAATTGAAAAGTTAAACTTCCCAAACTATACTAATAAGAAGCATGAAAACATTTCCTACTTCTGCATAAAGACCTGAGTGTAATTACCTCTGATACAGAACAGCATATACAGCTGATAACAAAGATTGTGGAACAGGCTCTTTATCCCACCATCTACAGCTTGAAAATATGACTTTGTACTCAGCATATTGTTATTGGCCGTCTTCCAGTAGTTTAGATAAGGCAGACTCCTCTGTTTGCTCAGAACTGGATCGGATACTTTCACCTTAGAATTGAATGGTGATCATCAAACACACATATGCTTTTTGTTGGATTTGAAGTTACTTTTATGCCCGTTTGTTTAATGCTCCAAATAAACAGGTTGTACTTCATGATGGCTGTGTGGACGTCAGCATCACAGCTGTCTAAATTAGTGTTATTAGTTCTTTAATTCATCACATTACACTGAAAAATAGAACTTATCAAGTTTTTCCTCATTTGAATGTAGAGAAAATATACCTAGGCTTGAAACTGCAAGTATAAACATCCTCCAGCTCAATTTGACGACTTTAAGCCAGTAATGACAAATTCTGCAACTTTTTAGATGGCTTTCAGTACTTGAACAAATGTTTGTAGTTCAGTTACTGTGTTTTTTTTTTTACATTTTCTTGTAAAGTTAAAGAAAACTCATATAAAAAACTGCTTAGGCTTGCCAGCCTTAGAGCACATATACGAGGATGTGTAGTGTTGGTTTTAGGAGGTAGTATAGACTATATTACACATGTCTGTAACAGAGCAGAAGAAGTAGAAAACTTGCATGGAATGCTTTCATATTTTATGGGAATGCTCTGGAAGATCCAAGAAACAGAAACTTTTCTAGAGGTAGAAACAGCTAATCAGCCAATTAAGTCATGTTTGCTCTGTATTAGAATTTGGAAAACTGTGCGAGTTTTGAAAACAATAACCCTTTCTAAAAAAAAAAAAAAGGGCAAAAGAACATCTAAAGTAAGTGTAAAACTTTTTTGCAGACTTTTTCGTCAACATTTTCTGTGTGCATTTTTTAACTATGTAGATGAAAGCTCAGAAGTTGACTTGGAAGGTCAGTGACTCATTTAATTGACCATTCATTTTTATGAATGCACTGAACAACCACTGATCCTCTGTCTCTGCTGAGCACTGCTTCATATTTGACCATTTGCAGAATTTAACCAGTTAATTTTTATTAGTTATAAAACATTAGTTACTCATTGACACAAGAAATAAGTGAATTTGCACGTAACGTTTTAGAGCAATTTTAGCTATTTTCCATTCTATGGCAGAAACTTTGATTTTATGATGATGTAACAGACCAGGAATAAATTACTGATGGGGGTTAGTTTGCATTTTGGAGCGACTGGGTGCTCAGATGTGACTGAAACTGCTCTGTTACATAAGTGTAGGTACAGAGCATTTATAATCATAGTTATCACTGGTAATTAAATATAATAGTTTGTCATAGTTTGTTGTTTATTCTTGTGCTGTAGCTGATAATGCACTACAATAAATGACAAGTGTAGCCACGGATGAGTTCTGATATTTACTGACCAGACCTTTGAACATAGAAACTAAGATGGGAATCATTACTCTGAGAAAATCTCTGCCTCTACTTGCCCCCCCCCCCCCCCCCAAACACACACACACACACACACACACTCACACTAGTGGCGAAGACTCCTTTGTCACATCTCAGGTGTTTTTAGCGCCATCATGCCACACGTTGGTCCTCTCCTGCTCGCTCTCTTTCTCTCCCACCATCTGCTTGTGTGGATGACTCATACTTGTGAGTGGAGGGTATTTTCTCGTGGCATATCATGTGTTGGTGCATCAGCAGAGTAAAAGTAGGTAACCTCCGTGCAGAGTAACAGCTGTTGGAGAATGACTGGTGAGCATGCACAGAGGTGAACACCTGTATGAACACCTGTCCTCCTCTCCCTGGTCACATCTATCTTTATATGAGGGAGCGCAGACCTCCACCCAGGTGCCGCTGTTGCTACGGTGATGACTTGCCGTTCCTATAAAAAGGCGGAGGGACTGGGGAGAGGATACGATGGGGAGTCCAGTGTGGGACTGTGGATCACCACATTACGCTGCATGATGACTTCGGTTTTCTGCTGAGCTCATTGATTATTTTCAGCTGGTATTTCCTTTTTCATTTTGTCCACAGACGGAAGAGACAAAGTGTTTATTGAATTAATAATTACAAGCTTTGCTTCTTTTGTCTTATCTTAATTAAATGGTGCATGCCCAAAATATTCTAGTTTTATCAAGGCAAAATTCCTCGTAAGCTGTGAATGAGTCTTCCATGAATATTTATATTTACACATTTCTGTGCCTTGCATAGTCTTTGCAAAGTAAAGTTATTATTATTATTATTTTTTTTTTTACATCAACAGGTTTGCAGTTGTTGTGACATGATAACCTGTACATCATGATTTTATGATTTATGTCCTTACTCAGTGCAAATGCTCAGTCCATCTTGTTCTGTAGAAATGTGTCTTTTTTGCCATGTAATATTCACCTTGTTTGTGAAAATGTCTGTTAGAACCACATGTTTCATTCATGTGTCAGTAGTACCTTGCATCTAATAATCTCCCAATTAAGGATTTTCCACCACACATGGATTTTATATGCTGAAAATACACTATTAATTTTAATTGTATCAGAGTTGATTGTAACAATTCTGATAATTTCTTCTTAACACATTTTAATAAAAAATTATTTAAAAACATAAATTGCTTTAAGCAGCAAATTGATCATTTATGAAAGTGAATAATTTTGATTAGACAGCTTTGCATTCACAGCTCAACAGTTTGACTGTTACTTGTTCTCACCTCGTCACAGTAGGATGGAACCCAAAATTATGTTGTCAACTAAATGCTTACATAATCAAATTAGACTGGATATGAACATGTGGAGATGCTAATACACCACCCAGTATTTTGTCATTTACATTCGCTGTTTGTGTTGAAAGATTATGATCTGATTTGTTTTGTTTGAAATCTGAGTTATGAAGGTTTATAATTGCCATTCCCAGAACAATCTGCCCTCTTTATTCCTTTTTGAGATTCAGATTTCTTGCACATTTCTTTTAGAGAATCAAAATTCTGAAAAAAAAAAAAAAAAGCAATTCAGAACCACCAAAACCAGCCTGGACAGAAGGCAAACCAATGAAGCCCAGTTAACTAGAGTTAAATAAAATGGTTATATCATGACAAAATGAAAAGACAATTTAAACTTGTGTTGGGCTTTTTATATATATGACTTTAGAAAAGATAGAAATGAAATGTTGACAGTATATGACAGTGAATGGTGTCTGGAACTCTGCAGACCTCATCCTGGTTTGTTTAGAAGCTTTTTGACCGTTGTGTTTGTCTGAGGCCACCACAGCCCTGCAAGGCTCCACAGAAAAAGGGTAGAAGTTTAGTGCATTCTAAAGTGAATGTGAAGTGTTGGGGACAGAGCTCTGCGAATGCCTGTCGAATGTAGAGGGAAAAGTATGTGGACGCCCCGAGCCTCAAGTGTCCTCAAGCTTCTGCATCTTCAATACAAAACCGACCCTGAGGTGAACAGCTGAATGTTGACACACAGTCATAGCTGTTGGTACACGAAGGTCTGTGTTCATGGGAATGTTTTCTAAAGCAAGTGTTGAATTTAGAAGATGGTGTAAGTTGGTTGATGTCGGAAAGAGAAGTATAAAATTAATCAGTGGCTGTTTGTCAGTTAATTCATTAATATTCATCCATTACATTGGGTTGCCTCATCCCTACCTATGTCCCATCCCTACCTGTGTCCCACCCCTATGTGTGTCCTATCCCTTCATGTCTCATCCCTACCTGTGTCCCATCTCTACGTGTGTCCCACCCCTACCTGTGTCCCAACCCTACCTGTGTCCCATCTCTACGTGTGTCCCACCCCTACGTGTGTCCCACCCCTACCTGTGTCCCATCTCTACGTGTGTCCCACCCCTACGTGTGTCCCACCCCTACCTGTGTCCCATCTCTACGTGTGTCCCACCCCTGCCTGTGTCCCATCTCTACGCGTGTCCCACCCTTACCTGTGTCCCACCCCTACCTGTGTCCCATCTCTACCTGTGTCCCACCCCTACGTGTGTCCCACCCCTACCTGTGTCCCATCTCTACGTGTGTCCCACCCCTACATGTGTCCCACCCCTACCTGTGTCCCATCTCTACGTGTGTCCCACCCCTACGTGTGTCCCACCCCTACCTGTGTCCCATCTCTACGTGTGTCCCACCCCTACATGTGTCCCACCCCTACCTGTGTCCCATCTCTACGTGTGTCCCACCCCTACGTGTGTCCCACCCCTACCTGTGTCCCATCTCTACGTGTGTCCCACCCCTGCCTGTGTCCCATCTCTACGCGTGTCCCACCCCTACCTGTGTCCCACCCCTACGTGTGTCCCACCCCTACGTGTGTCCCACCCCTACGTGTGTCCCACCCCTACGTATGTCCCATCCCTACATTCATATCTAATCATTGAAATCTATGTCTTCCACACTGATGCAGACTTAGCACTTTTGTTGCTAGATTTAGCAACTTTTCAGACTACCCTAGTAATTCTGTTTCCCCCCAAAAGCACCTAGCAACAAATTTAGCTACTTTTAAAATTTGTTATGAAAATTTTAACAACATTTGAAATTTTGACTCAAACACTAAAACACACACACACAGGGTTCCCATAGGGTCTTAAAAAGTCTTAAGTCTTGAATTTACAAATCTGCATTTAATAATTTAAAAAAGTCTTTAAAAGGTATTAAACTTAATATGATAGGTCTTAAGCTATGTTGCCATAACTTTTTTTTTTTTACTGTACTCTGTTTAAATGTATCTGTTAAAAGCTGCAAAGAAAGTAATGTTAGTCGACTCAGTTCCACCCGTTCCAACCCGACAATTTATATTGAAATTAGAAACCAATTATCGCTAACTTTTCTGCCCCCGGTGAGGAATGATCACAGAACATTCAGCCCAACACGTGTTAGTTAAGTGCACCTTGTGCACAAAATCAATTGGAGGAAATAAATACATTTTCCTAAATTCTAGGAGTTGCAAATTTTTGTTGATGTGGCCATGAAATAGGCTGTGAAATTGGCACAAAATTCTTTAAACTGTCTCAAAAAGTCTTAAGTTGAACTTGTAGGAACCTGTCGGAACCCTGCACACATTTTTCCTCTGAATGACACCAGATGATGTTCTCTGTCCCAGTCATACAAACCCATGGTCTGTCTGTAGCTGGAAAAGTCACTGTTTCACACTTAGACACTTTGTTGGTATATTTAGGGCGCTTTCACACTGTGTACCCGAGTCCGTATCCTAGTATGTTTGACCCCATAGTCCGCTTAATTTTATCAGTGTGAATGCAAACGTTCCGTGCTCGAGTACCGTACCCAGTCCAGCTGAGAAGGTAGTTCTGGGTACGGACTGGGTGGATTCCAGGACGGTACGTTGCAGTGTGAAAGTGATCTGTGCCTGAGAACAGGACGTGACCTGATCACCACTCCGACAACAGAAGTGATGGATACGGCCGGAGTGTTCTGTCCGTCCTCTGCGTACATTACGTACATAACTCTGTCCATTTTCTGGGAGCTTGTGGAAATCGTACCCAGACAGAGAATACGGAGCAGCACCACCGGGAACCATGGAGGCAGTGTTGAGATGAGAAAGGAAACGCTTTCCATAAATAGTGGAACTTTTCAAAGAGCGACTGTGAATTTGTGAAAAACTACCGACATATTTATGACAACTACCCTTCTGAATATCAACATTAGTATCCACATTAGTAAAACCTCCTCTGTCGTTTCCATGTTTGTTATTATTGACTTTCTTCTATTTTTTCTCAAAAACCTTTACTCTTCTTCGTGGTATTCGGTCAGTATGTTGAATAAGAGCGGTGCCCTCTGATGGATTAATTGAGAAACGCTCATTCCAAAGTACTGGACGCATGGAAGTATGAAGGCAGTGATGCTTGACATCTATTTACGTACATATAGCAAGCGTAAAAGAGAATAAAGCAACTTTCACACATGCACTGCTCCTCTGAATTACAGGGACATTAAACAGATGTGAGAACACAAATGCATCAGTTGAAGTGGACGTTAAACAGACTTTAGTGCCAGATCGTTGGTACAAAGAGCCTGTGTAGGAATAGAGCAGGTCATTGTCAAGAAAATTCCCTTCTGTAGTGTCTGTAATCATGTATATGCCCTTTATTTGGACATTATGACTATTCATTTCAGATAAAAGCAGCTGTAGAGGGACATAAACTGGCAGATGACCAGTTTTCAGCAGACTGGAATGTTTTCTTGCACATTACTCAATGATCTGACATAGAATAAATCAGCGTACCTTCAGTGTGGATCTGACAACTTTGATCGCTCAGTTTGTTTCTATTGGCTCTCTTGCATAATATAGAGTTCTGTGATGACTGAATCTTTGAGCACTTAAAAAAAATGTATAGAATTTCAGCTGGACTGCATGAACTGTAAATATACTATGTCTTTATGTGGAGAGGATTGTTCCATCAGCACTACAGTTTCCAGTCTTGTTAATATAATACTGTAGAGATGCCAAATACATATCAATACTAAGTCAGTCTTTCTAGAAAGTGAGAATGCATTTGACTTGATCTGCTACACATTTGAAAGAGCAACTGTGGACAATGTTCAGAGCTGAATCTCTATGCATATTTTGCAGTTTAAATGTGAAAATGAGTTTATTTTCAGTTTAGCATGATCTTTACTTTTATAGCACCTTATAAATGAAATGCATACCTGAAGTGCTTCACAGAACAAAACCAATAAGAAATAATGTTTTGCAAAGAAAAAAGGATTAAATGCTAAATTAAACAAAAAACTGTAAAACTCTAAACTCTAACTCTAAATCTGTAAAATGATATGGCTTTCTCAATAAGAACTTACAATTAGTGCCAGATTTTTTTAGTTTAGTCACCTTAATTTATGGACCAGATCCAGTGGTACCACATGGACACATGTCCTGTTCAGTAGTGTCTGTGTTTAAACTAAATAACTGATCTCCATGTTTAATACATGCATGAATAGGTCTGAGTAAGTACTTTCACATGACATGTTACAGTTTACAGAAATAAAATTTTAAAATAGTTAAATTACTTCTGTGTGACACGGGGACTCAAAATGAATGTCTTTTTTTTTTTTTTTTTTTTTCACTTTACACAAATGTCCAAAACATGCTGTTCACATCATAAATGGATCCTAAATGAAACACAGGGCTTTAGCTCAGATGTTAAACTACAGTTGTGGTCAATATTGGATCAAAATGTTGAAATGATTAGTTTTGATGAACACAAATCTGTGGTGACACGGGGACAGGTGGGAACTGGGACAGGGGGACAGCAGTTTGGACCTTTGTTCAGTATCACAATAAAAGACTGGAACGTAAACACTACAAATATGATCATAAGCTTTTATTGAATAGACAAATTACAACTGAAGTGATTTATACAGATAATAGCAGAACATATTTGACTAATAATTGGATTGGACAGAACCTTTGAGTATTCATGTACTTGTGAAGAATTAGTTCAACAGATTCACAGACTGAAAATATCACTGATACAAGAACAAATATTATTATTAAAGTTAATAGTGCATTTACATATGAGTCTGAACAAATATTACTATTAAATAGTGCATTTACATAATTTGATACTGAAATTTTTAAACTGTTCCGTAAAATAAAGGTCTTAAGCTAAAAAAAATGAGCCTATTTGAGAAATAATAGGTGAAACTTTAATTTTTGACACTGATGTTCACTTTCACTTGATCTGGTCCTTATTCAATAGGTAAGCTTGACCTTTCACCTTTGACTACCAAACTCTAATCAGTTCATCCTAGAGTCCAAGTAGATCTGGGCGATCTCATGATTGATTGTGATTAATTTGTCATATGACCTTATTTTCAGAAGGATCTTACTGATTGTGTCATAATAAGTGACAGTGTTTTCCAGCTCCGCTAACATTATAACTGTATTTAACAGAGATTTGCATAAAGGTGTGGCACTGAACTGTGGGTTTACAGTGTTACGGTTCCTTGAACAGTGTGCTAGACAACAGAGTTCATCTCAATCTATACATAACTGTATTTTAGTGTCTGTCTGCACAAACTATTTGGGTTTACGATGCATTAACCTGCAAAGTTTGTGTAATATGTCATATGATTTTTATGCCAGATCACCTAACCCTAAGTCCAAGTAAACGTTTGTTCCAAATAAACATTCTGTTTATCTGTCCTTGTGATATTATATTGGAAACATACCAGCCGACCAAAAGATGGACAAACCTGAAAATAAAAAAATTAAAACAAATAAATAAGTGTTAATTATGTCTGGGTCAAAACACGCATTTGAAATCTCTCTGAGGGGACATTTTAGAGACAATTTGACAGATTATTGTTGCTAAATGAGCCACATTTTTACTTTTAAAAACAAGGAGCTACTTTATATTGAAATAAATGTTGGAATGGCAATCAATTAACGTTCCCTCTCTGTCTTGAATGTCTTGAACTATGGTGGACTCCACCAGCACCATTTTAAACTTGTAGAACTCTATTCTGAGTTCGATTTATTAAACTTATTAGACATATAATTACCACTGTTGACATTTGACAGAGGTGCTGTGAAATATCAGATGACAGCAGGTGTGTTATTTAGGTAGGAACTGAACTGAACTGGGCAAAAGTCATTATCACAGCAATGACTCTTACACATTTTGCCAAGGGAATGACAGTGGTAAAAGGAAATGGTCTTCATTTTCTGAAGAGTGCAGTGAAATCTTTGTAAAAATACCAAACAAACCCATTGTAGGTCTCCGGAGTCCACTTTGGAATCTAACTTCTTAATTTACAGCAGTGCTAAACAGTGTTGCACTACCTGCAGGCAGAAGTTTAATAGGGACTTTCTCTTGTCTGCGGGGCCTCCACCCCGCCCCCACCCCCCCACGGCCTGATCCTGATCACTTCCATATGAGCTGGATTCACGCTGCTTACTCTGCACTATTCTGCAACTGATGGCTGATTAATGACACTGAGAGGGAAGCAATGGGAGATACAAGAGGCAGAAACAGACACATGAGGAGCAGCGAGTTTGTGGAAGGTGAGGGAAGAGGCCGAGTTACGTTCTAGTGAGGATGCAGATGTGGGCGTCGCTCTCTAGAGCTCGTCCATCCTGAAACTCCTTCCTTCCGTCTGAGACCAGCTGTGCCGCTCCCTTCAGGTCATCCCTCAGTCCCAGTCTCCTCATTTTCTTCCTGTCTGGTCCACTTTCACGGCCTGGACTCCCCTCGGACTCCACACCCAAGCTTAGGGGGAAAAAAAAAAAAGCCTTTTCTCTTAACATTTGGTGTGGTTCTGCTCTCATGTTTGGTTTCAGCTTCAGTGGATTTATCATCCTCCCCTCCTGCTTGGAAAGAGCTGACTCTGGCCTTTCAGAGTACAGCCGGCAGTTTATTGTCAGATGGTTTAAAGCCAAAAAGGGCAAACTGCAGAATGTGAGTCAATTTAGTGAAAAGAGACGTAGACAAACACAGAAAGAAGAAATACCACTGCAATGAGGTAGTGCACTAATGAATCTATTCTAATCACAGCCAAAAGCCAGAGTAATGTGTGTGAGGAGGAGGGCATTACACTTTTCTTCAGATCGTCTGTCTCGTAGGAAACACAGGAAATGGAAGAAGTGAAATTTAGCTTTAATAGAAAACAGCTGATAGGGCTCAATGTTTACTGTTTCATTGATTCCATAGGAACCCGTGCCAGAAAATAAACCTGAGAGTTACAGGAAATTAACCTCAAAACATGGCAATTAATAATGAAGGCTGTAAAAGATATTTGCCAGATTTTATATGCCAGCAAAGTACCGTAAAACAAGCACTTTTATGAGATTGTTTTAATTGTACAAATCAATACTAGAGCTTGTTATAGTGTATGGTGTTGGTTGTTTTATTCTGTTCTGTGAATTAGAATCATAGATTAGGAAAAGGCTGGACATGAACACACCTCTGCCTGTGCTCTGCAGTCTGTGATGAACACAGTACTTTATATAGCAAAGAACATTTTCAAGTCCAACAGTGGTGGCTTTTCTGTCTGCTTTATTATCAAGCATTATTATCAAGTTATTTTCCCCAAATAGTCAATAGAGAATATGCACATACGTCACTTCCCCCCCCGCCCCTCTAAGTCAGACTGAGTGTCTTAAACCAACCTGCTCAACATGACGGAGTATAGCAGTAAACACAGCCAGACTGGGGAAATGTGAAATATGAAATTAAATGAAGGACAGTTGGACTGGACACGGATCCATACGAGCTACCAAAGAACAAGTGGTCCATGAACACTGACATGTGGACACAAATGGAGGATCCTGACCTGATCCAGGGGGGAGGGGATCAGCGCTATTTGGACCTGAAACAAATATACATGGTTTCATCAGGACTGACAACCAAGGTCCAAAACTAGGGCCCAGAACCAGCTGATCCAAAGGTCATTTCCAGTAGACCGTGGACTGACCCCAGTGAATATATGCATGATCTACTGGGACTGAGGAGATTTACTGAGTCTAGTTCAGATCCAGTACTTTATCCAACACAGATACTACTGCTGTGGACCAGCAGGGAACGACTTTATTCTTGTAATTTGCGATATTTTTCCCACCTGTTTTTAAATTATGACATTATTCTGGTAATATTATGGCTTTATTGTTGGAATATGACGACTTTAATCTCATAAACCAATGACATTTTTGTTATGAGGTTTTTTTTTTTATAACTATGACTTTATTCTCGTAACGTGATTCTTTTTATATTTGACTTTATTATCATAAAATTATGGGTTTTATATTGATATGTTGTCTTTATTCTCATAGTGACCAGTGTTTTTATTTTCTTTTATGGCCCTAATACTCCGTCGTAGCTTTATTCTCCAGTTCCCCATATTTGTAAAACCAGGTTCGCCTCAGTTTCAGTTAGTTTACTAATCATGTAGGAGCACAAGGTTCACAATCACAAAATGAAGACAAAAACCAGGAAAGATCTGATCATGAAACCAAGAACTTTACTAAGAAGGAACGTTAGCTAAAACAATATGTCATTTAAGGTATGATTTTACCCAAAAATACAGCAGAAATGAATGTTAGCTGACACCAAACAGGATCCACAAATCTAGGGTTGGTTTCCTGGATTTGTGGATCCATCTCCTTCTCTTTTCTTTGTCTTTCGGTGTCTGTAAAACGATAGCTCCCACTGCTCACAATCAATCACACAACAGCTCTTTCCCATTTTTTATTAAATACTGTTCTTCAGTTTAGACAGTATTGAAGCCAACGCTGTCACTCATCTCCCTCTTTCTATGTTTTTTTTTTTTTGTTTTTTTGTCTATTTCGAACATGCAACAAAAGTAATCTTACTTAGTCCTTAGAAATAAAACAGACAGTAAGAAATCACAGAGAAAAAAACAAAACAAAATATGACTTCATTCGCACATTTGAAAAGGAGTGCGAGGAAGTATAACTTATTTAATTCCCCCCTTCTCTACACAACAGTCTATCCTTTAGCATCCTATCAGCATAACATATGAAACATCAAGTCCCTTAGATCTCTTATGAGTAATTAACCTCACTTATCATCCTCACATACACATATATACACACCCATATTACATACCAGAAAAGTACATAAATAAATAAGTACATACATACAAAAATCCTTGAAGGCAACACTAATGAATACACAGTAAAGTAAACAATAAGACAAAGTAAACACCAACAGCAATCAAACAAAACATAAACACAAAAAACAAGGAACAAACAAAATAAGACAAGACAGAATATTAATGTAACATAAGTATTGGGACCCTCTACCTTTGTACTGTTCATTATTATGTTATATAGATATAGACAGACTTTATTTCGAACATAAGTGGGCAAAAGAAATTCCAGATTTAAAAGGACACCAATATGTGGAAATAAATCCACCAAAAAGAAAACAAATATCACACAAATGTGTAACTATTTCATTGTGGCTCTTTAACAATACTTTATGTCTGAAAAGGAGAAGGAAGAAGCTGAGCTTATATGGTCCGACCCCAATTTTACATGACTTGGCAAATCGGGTAATGTATACAGTCCATTATAAAGAATAGAACAGTCACTAAATTACAAAAAAAGAGAGCGAATTATGACATACCATCAATAAATATTCCTGTTGTACTCACGTTCATTGTTACTATCTCTGGAAACTAAGGTTTTTATTCATCTTTTTAAATGTTGTGATGTTTTCTCTCTGATATTTAGACGTAAATGTTTTTTTGTCTGTAAAAGTTCACCAGGTCAGCGTAGGGTTACATTTAACTGTATTTGATCTGATGTAGTTCAGCCTGTGTTTTAGCCACATGTTCAACAGAGATAAGAAAAGACCTTCCTTTTCAAATGAAGTCATACATGCAGGCATACATTTTGGACTGTCCTAAACCTGAAATGTGTCCTTGTTAAAAGGTTAGCCTAAAGATTTGCATTGCACTCCAGTGTTACTTTAAGCCTTTTTCCACTAAGGCAGTTTGAGGACCTGTTTGGAGCCAGTTTCTCATCTCAAACAGGTTTTCAACACATGCTAAAACTAAAACTAGCTCTAGAGTAACACTGACACTGTGCAGATACCAAACCAAGAACCATTTTAAGGCTGCATTATCTTGACCAAGAAGACTAACCAAAACATTATGAGAACCAGAACCAATGTAGCATCTAGTCTGTTTTGTGTTGGTGGTGCTTTGTGAAGGGTCGACGTAGCTAGGGATGTAACGATTACCGGTATAACGATAAACCGCGGGAAAATTGTAGACGGTTAGTATTACCATTTAAATACTATTTATCATGATAACCGTGTTTGATTACTGCACTTTTAGGGGAGAAAACGCCTATGTAAAGATCTGCTTTTATGTCAAATATGAGTATAGTTTTAATTTATTACAATTTAGATTTTATATACCCAATATTTGGAACATATATTCGCTTTTAAAGTCTTTGAAAAGGTTCATTAGCATCTTTGTGTTATTTATGCAATAAATTATATACATTTTTCAAATCGCATTTTATATACATTTTTTTTGTTTTCTGGCCTTTTGTGTTAATGTAGTAGGTTAAAGTGAAAAAATAATTGGTAGATGATATGGATGAAGTTGTGCTGAAAAAAAAAAAGATCCCAAACATGGGTATAGTAAACATTTGTTTATGTAGTTTATAAAGGCAAAATCAAAAGTACTGAAAAACAGCCAAAATAGGCTCAGACCCCTAATGGTTAATATTTGAATGTTTCTGTCAACAGAAGGTATATTGTGCCTATTATTTTATTTTATTTTGCTTTTTTTTTTTTTTAAATACAACTTGGTTACATTATTTCAGTGTGTGTATAAGTACTTTTTGAACATTTTGAGCACAATTTCAATAATACTGCGATAATAATGATAACCGTGATATGAAATTTTCATATCGTTACATCCCTAGATGTAGCCCACCATTGCTAGTGTGCTTAAAGTTGGTGCTCGTGTTGCTCAGAGAACTGAGATGTGCACAATAATATGAAGATGTGTGAACCAACCATGAACAGCAACTAGCATCAACATAGTACTAGTTTTTAGGCCTAAAAGATGAAAACTGGCCTATTTTAGAATCATCTCATCGGTCAAATGTATTTCATGCTAGTTTACGAAAAAGTTTCCTGCAGCTCTCAGCGAAGTGTACATAATTGAAATAGGGAAAAGGCAGCACTGATTTACAAATCGCAGTAATTAAATCAGATCAGTAAGAGCCAAAGTGGTGAAGCAGCGAGGTCTAAAATGAAAATGAAACCCTCCACTACTCAGAGGAGATGTGGTCCACTGAATACACGGTGCTATTAGTGACACACATCATATCCACAGCACTTCCTCACACACACTTGAACAAAAATGGACCCATCATTCATCGCCTGGCTTTGTCAGGTTGCTTTTGGCTCACACACTGAATGAGATCTCCGTTACCCCTTTTTGGCTTGTTTCTATTTTAAGCATCAGTTTGCTGGTTATGTAACTTTGGCCTATCAGCACTGAAATTAGTCACTATTTCCACCAGTATTAGTGATGTAGCAGAGATGTGTCGGGGATGTCGACTCTCCCATTTTGTAGCATTAAGAACAGGTAGTCAAACTTGTGCAGTCGTACCTGATTATCAGACTAATACATTCAGTGTTCTAGAGTTGTGTGAGAGCAGTTAATGAACGTCTTTTTGCGGTGCTTTCACAGATGACACTGGCCTGGCCTGTGGTGGACCATCAGAACCACTGGCTCCCTTTAGGCTCCTACATACATGGTGTTTATCTCCTCTCCCTTGTAGAGCTCTCTGTACACCCACACCCTGCTCCCCCAGCCTTTCCTCACACCCCCAGATACTGGCAGGATGTGACATCACAGCGGTGAAGCCCCTGGAGCGGTGCTGTTCCTCTTTGAAGTCAGAAGCATTTTTTTTTTTAACTCTGGGTCTCATTAACATTAATGAAGGGGCTGAAAATATTCTCATCTCATATCCCATTCTCCATTCCTATTCTTGTCAGATGTGCAGATGTTTCCTCTGGTCGTGTGTGTGTGTCCTTCGCTTCTATTAGAAACCTTTCACACAATCTGACACTGAGCTAGAAGAAGAGAAATCTGAACAGCAGAGGTCTGGGATGAAGCTTAAACGGATGCAGGGATGAAATATTGAGGTTTCACAGTGTTATTTTCTCCTGTTTTTGCAACTAACCAAGATCAATACAGCTTGATATAAAACTCTGTGCATAAGCAACCAGTCAAACCTACCTGAATGTACTCCTCTTAACATTGGCCAGTATATTACCAGTCTGTATTTACATTAAATATCTGAATCTACTGTTGTCTAGAGCTGGTACAGAGTCAAATATACCCCATCTACCATGGGGATCTGTTGGCTGAACATTGTTGTCAGATATAAGAGGTTATTTCACAGATGGCATTGGCTGATATTTATTTGTTGTAATAACCCTTAGATGCACAAGTGTCTGGACCCGACACCCTTCCATAAGTGGGTCAAAAATAACCTGTGTTAAAATCAATGTGTTTTTATGCCATTTTGTCATTTTGCCATGTTAGCAATAATCATTTGTATTATATTTTGGTCCACAAAAGAATGATTTCCTGTGTGAAATATTTTTACAAACATTTTTAACAATTTTAAAATGTTTTTTAAACGTTTACAAAATTTGAAAGGCAAAGTATATGTAGTATGTGATATATTGCGTATAACGGCAATAGAACAATGTCAACTTAATGTAGAATGAATCAAAGGTTCAGATGAAATTCCAATTAAAATGAATGTGGGTCATTTTTGACTCATCTATGGAAGCTTGGGGTAGGAATACAAAAACTACAACTTCATAAAATCTAGAATCGTCAAGTTAGAAATTTAAATGGCATGGTGTCAAAAACATGTCTTTTGAAGAATTCCTGGGATATGAAATGATAACTTTTCATTACAAAGATATTGCAAGAAAACAACCTCACCTGGTTATTTTTGACCCACTTCTGCATCTAAGGGTTAGATTAATAATAATAATGGATTGGATTTATGTAGCGCCTTTCTAGACACCCAAAGTGCTTTACATTATTGACCCATTATTCATTCGCTGTCACATTCTCCCTCTGGTGGTGGTAAACTACATCTGTAGCCACAGCTGCCCTGGGGCAGACTGACAGAAGCGTGGCTGCCATTTTGCGCCTACGGCCCCTCCGACCACCACCGAACATTCATACACCAGTGTGGGTGGCACTGGAGGCAAGGAGGGTGAAGTGTCTTGCTCAAGGACACAATGGACTGACTAGGACAGAGCGGGATTCGAACCACCAACCCTTCAGTTATTGGACGACCCGCTCTACCAACTGAGCCATTAAAGCCGAATTAAAGTAAATAAAAAAACAATGAATAGCTAATATAATCTAAAGTTCCATTTATGCTGTGTGTTAAAGACGCTGTCTGTCCTCTGCATTCATTACGTCCGTATTTCTGTCCATCCTCTGAAAGTTTACGGATGCAAACCCCAACAGAGAATACGGAGCAGTACCACTGGGAACCACAGGAGGCAGTGTTGACATTTGAAGAGAATTATTTCCAGAAATGGCAGATTTTTATACAGAGCAACTGTGTGACTTAGTACCAACATATTTATGACAACTCCCCTTCTCAATATCAACATTAGTATCCACATTAGTAGTAGTATTAGTAAAACCTCCACTGTCATCGCCGTGTTTATTATTGACTTTCTTCTTCCTCTGGTGGCGCCCTCTGGTGGATTGATTTACACATGCTTATTAAAATGCACTGGATGCATCTGAGTATGAAGGCAGTGACGCTTGACGCTGTTTGAAATGGATGTACCTATTTACGTTAGTGATGTCCTGATTGGCTTTTTTTTTTTTTTGCTTCCAATCCGTTTTTTTATAGGATTAGTTTTGCAGATACCGATCCGATATGGACTTTTTACAGTGAAATTTTGATTTAAATTTGGAGTCATTATTTACAGGTTATTATGCTATTATTTTACTGGGGATCACAGTTGGGCTGAATGTGGAACCTGAACTAAAACAACTATGACACCTTTGACTCTTTATAACTTTAGTATAATTTTTGCGCTTTATAAATTCGTACTGTGGGACAAATTAGAAGCCTATATTTTCCACTGCTGTAGTGTGTCTATGGACAGGTCTGTCCTGGTATTATATGGGGGTGGGTTCGGTGCCGTGCATTAGTGATGTGAAGCAGGTTACTCATGGGTTGGGGCGGATCAAAAGAATGTCAGGTTATTTGCGGGGCAGGTTGGGTCAGGTCAAATAATTCCACAAAAGCCCCGTGGGTTGAAAAAACCCAGAGTCGTGCATCATAACCAGACCTCAGAATGAGTACAAGCGCAGAGTGAAAGTGAAACTTGTAGATGCTTTACTAGTTCCTCTAAGCCTCCCACTGTTGTGCAGCTTTTCCCTACCTTCAGAAACATTATTTTGAGGGGACAGGATGTTTGTTCCCCCCCTTTCCCGAACTGGGCCCGGATCGGCCCGATCTCGTGACTAAATCTGATCCGATCTTCTAAAAAAATGCCAGATCATCAGGCGATACCAATCTGTAAATCAGATTAGCGCATCCCTCATTTACGTACATAAAGCAATGAATGGGCCTTAACCTCCTAAGACCCAGGAAATGTCATCAAAGTACAAGCTTTTTTGTTTTTTATTAAATAAGTGCCTATATTGGAAGCATCATGATGCAACTGTTTTTTTCAGATGCAGTTTTTATGGAATGTCCTTTGTAGTGGACAGTTTTCTTTTCTTTTCTTTTCTTTTCTTTTCTTTTCTTTTCTTTTCTTTTCTTTTCTTTTCTTTTCTTTTCGTTTCTTTTGTATAAAGTTGTGAAACTCTTGTCCACAAATGTGGACAGTGGGTCTTAGGAGGTTAATATGACTGATGTTAAACCAAGACAGCGTTGAACAGGCCTGTGTGACTCAAAAGAGGAGTCACATAATCTATTACTACCATTCCAGTTTTTTGCAGACTACTCAAAACATTAGTAACTAGAAAAGCACTTGGAGAGTGCAGACCTCTGCCAAGCCAGATCAGTGCCCCTCCCCGATCACCACCAAAATTTAATCATTTGTTCCTTGTGTCAGTATCAACATTTCCTGAAATTTTCATCCAAATCCATCCATAACTTTTTGAGTTATCTTGCACATGGACAGACAGACAGACCAATGCCGGCAAAAACATAAGCTCCTTGGCGGAGGTAAAAATGCCAGGTGATGTAACTTTAACAAACCTAAATGCCTCCGTCAGTGCATGACCAAAGCACCATCGTCTGCAGGAAATGTACAGCAGTAGAACGACAGGGAGGGGGAGAGCAGATAATGTGTGCAGTGGAAGGGTTAACAAGAAGATGAGGAGGGTCAACAGGACTAGATTACAGCAGTCAAGCACTTAACAAGCACAGTCAACATTTTTGTGTCTGTCATCATACAAATAAAGTAGCTGCAAAGACAAAGGGTCATGGCACTAAACCAGAATATCTCTGTGAGGAATGTTAATGACGCCGCCATTAATGTAAATGAACCATAATTGTGCTGTTTCTTCCCTCTGTTATGCACTGGCTGCCTGGTTGAAAGGGGGTGGGGGTGGGGGGCTTAAATGTCAAAGTACTTCTGCAGTAGTGATTGGACCAATGAGGAAACAGCAGCTGTGTCATGTCGGCTTACGTTTGTGATGTGTTTTGAAGGAACTTGTGTTGCTTTGTGTGTGTGTTTTTTTTTTTTTTCGTAATGGCCACATTTTCCTGCTCTCACCACACTTCTTCCTCTGGCTTTAAACTTCCAGAGTTAATAAAGAAGTGGAGCGCTATTGGGCCTTGAGCTGAACCACCCAGACACGCCACATGCATGCAATCCACAGTACATTCACCGGACAAATATGTACAGTGGAGAAATGTGCACGCGTGGACTGCACATAAAACACCACTGGGGAGTTTTTGTGGTTTTCTCTTCCATGAACATCGGATTGTTCCACATTACAAGAACACAGTGTGACATCTCATCTAACCAAAGCATTTGACCACAATCAACAAAACATGCAGCAGGCAATCATGTTTGAACAGTCAAATGCCCTGTTCGATTGGCTGTTTGGAATCACAGAGCTGTTGATCTGCAGGGATGGAACAGTACACACTGAATCCTCAACTCTATGGATGTTTGTGGTTTGTGTTCCTTCTCAAACTGCAGGATCTCACATACAGTTATTGACCCCCTTTACATCCACAATAATACTCTGATCATTATCTGATTTTTGGAGTTATCAGATAATTAAAGTGATCACACTGCCAAAATCTAAATCTTACCAAGTGTATTTTTCTCATTTCTAGTCCAGATATCTCATCACACATACAATACGACATAATCACATAATGAGTAACTTTTCAGTGAGATATAAGAACTTATTTTCAGACAACAGATCTGGAAAATCTTTTTTCAAGAAATCTTACCAAGATCATTTCACTTGTTCCATTGGCAGGTTTTTTTGCTTAATTCAAGATTATTTTTTTTGGCCTAATTCAAGCCAAAAAAAAAATCTGCCAGTGGAACAAGTGAAAATTATCTTGGTAAGACTTCTTGAAATCAGAGTTTCCAGATCTATTGTCTAAAAATAAGTTCTTATATCTCACTGAAAAGTTGCTCTTGAGGTGACTGTCTTATTACCTCCGCCAGGAGGTATTGTGATCACATTGCTTTGTGTGTTTACGTGTGTGTTTGCGTCTTTGTTTGTTTGTTAGCAAGATAACTCAAAAAGTTATGGAGGGATTTGGATGAAATTTTCAGGAAATGTTGATACTGGCACAAGGAAGAAGTGATTAAATTTTGGTGGTGATCGGGGGGGGGGGGCAGATATGTCTTGGCAGAGGTCTGCGCTCTCCGAGTGCTTTACTTATTTTAAGTGTGATGAGATATTTTGACTAGAAATTAGAAAAAATACACTTGGTAAGACTTTGATTTTTGCAGTGCATGTCAACAGTATAATCTGATCTGTTTTATCAAATAACAGCAGCAATCTGATGATGAGAAATCAGATTAACACACCTGAATTTGACGAGAGGAACAGGACTGACATGACATAGAAGATGCAACAAGATGAAAATAACTCGGAAGATTGAACAAAATAAAAATATCAATAAAGATGGGAATGGCCCAAAAACACAGTGTTAGAAGACAAAAATGACAGAAATAACACAAGACAAAATGATGTAAACAAGTTGCAGAAAACAGAAGAAAGGTTTATTTTCTGTTTCCTTAGTTCTATAGTACCAAGAGCCTTTTGGTCAAAATGGGGCACAATCATCTTACTTGTGTTGAAACCATGTCAGAAGCATAACATGTATAAATGAGATGCTCATTAAGTGAACCGAACATAATGTATTAAACTCCACTTAAACATCCCACACCTTCTTCAACTCAGTGGTTTCTCACAGCTCGATGTGACACCACTCGACAGATTGACTTGGTACCAAAATGTCACAGTGTCTTAATCGGCAAAACACCAGAGATTTATGTAAGTTGCAGATATGTGTAAAAAAAAAACAACCAAAAACCAGCATAAATCTGCACTATGCATTTATCTGTGAGTGTAGGTGGATTTATCCTCTGCTCAACTCCTGCTTGTAAACACCATATGGACCTTAGTCCATTTGGCTGCTTCAATAAAAATGTGAGGTCTGTAGCCAACCATGAATGAATTATCCACCTCCACTGGTTTTTCCTCTTCATTGTGGTTTAGAAATATTGGTCAGATGGAGTTTATGGATGAAGATGAGGATGCTTAATACAAAGATTTGTGATTTAAAGGAGTGATATTTGTCTTTTTTAAATGAAATTCTTCCTTTTCCCACATTTCCCTGTGGTCTCCATAAACTGTAAATGCTCTGCTTGGCTCTGAATTCTTCATTCATTCAACTCCACAGGTCCATCTTCAACCCTATTTCTGAGTAATGACACCATAAAGGTGGTTTGGAGCGCTGGCCCTTTAAATGCACATGAGCCACTTCAGGCCCCGCCCCCTCCAGGTTTTCGGGTGTGCTGCTCTGTCCTGTTCAACCAACAACTGAACATTTTAGGTAATGGGCTCCAAGTTTGGACATATTTTCAGTCTGGACTACAACCGCTGATGACGACAAACTATTATGGAGAAATACTGGAGAAATGTTGGTCTGAAGTCTGGACCTGATATGTGCAAATGTGGAGACGGAACTAGTTAGAGACGTAACAAACTAAGAAGGAATTCAAACAGGTTGTAGAAATGCACTGGATTTTTGCCCAAATGAATATAAAGCTAGTTTTGCTGCAGCTGGAGGGTTCAAATTCAAACTGCATGAACTATTAGGGTCCAAATACACAAAGAAATGAACCACAGACTAATACAAGTGGGTTTAGACAAATATGAGCCCGTTAATAAAAATTAGAGTGGACCTTAATGGCAGAGCTTGGGCTGCTGTTGTCATAATGGAATGAATGTAAGTGTGTGACAGCTGGAGGTGTGAGGAGGCGTGTATGGAGGTACTTATTATATGTGTGTCTTCAAGCCAACAACCTACAAATGTTCCAAACAGTAGTCACTTTTCCATTGGACATATGCACAAAACTTTACAGATATTTACTAAATGTCAAAAAAACAGAAGTGCATAATGTCTGTTTTTCCATTAAATCACAAATGTGAGGGCTTCACAATATTGGAAAAAACTGACATTGTGATTTTTTTTAACCCTGTGATATATATTGTGATATGGAAAACTACTCAAAGATATAATAGCTGTGTGGCGCTGACATAAATGGTCAAATTAATTAGTTGTGTTTCCTCTTGTTGTGGCGACAGGTTTGAGACACTATCGACACAGAACACGCATTTCAGTTTCATCCTTCTTGCAGCTGAAATAATTCCAGACAACTGATGTTGCTTTTCTTTTTGGCAGCTAGTCTTCATTTATGGTGATTTTCTTTTGTTCGTTGCTCATTTTTCAATGTTGTTACCAGCGACTCACTCCAAACTGATTAAGAACGATTGTGACTGGTGGATCGCTGCTCCCAGTGTGTGTCACATACCCTTGAAATTTGATGAGAACACACTGAGTTCATTTACCTCCTACATTGCAGGACCTGTGATGTGACTTTTGCACACACTCAAACAATATATTGTGCAGCTCTAATTTGTTTATTTATTATTGTGAGATGTCAGTAGAAGTCATTCCTTAAACATGAACATAAATATCTGCTGTTTTGAATCTTAAATGCTCGTTACCCCTTTATCTTGTACTAAATTAAAAAATAATTGGGTTTCCTTGTGTGTCCACACATACCACGCCATGTTTTTTTTTAAACTCTTCTTCTTTGTTTGTTGTAACATCCATCAACATCCTTTTTTTTTTTTTTTTTTTTTGATGTTCACATGACTCTAGCTGTGCAAAAAGTTCTTTCCATTGCAGTTTAGCATGATATACCAATTTCACTATGCCCGAAAAACCACCCCTTGCAACTGCAAAAACTTTTCATCGAAAAATGAGTTATAGCGAAACTATTGTTTTTCCATTAGGCAAAATTTTATGTGCAAGTTATGTTCGAGCAATTTGAGGGTCAATGGAAAAGCAACTATAGAGACACGTGTTAACTAGACTCATTCAAATATGAACCTGTTTACATGACCAGACAAATCTGATACCTGAGAATAATCACATAATTGGAATAATCAGATGTGAAGCATTTACATGCACTTAATTTTTTTTTCTTTACATAACTTGCTTTTTTAAAATTTTGTATTGTTTAGATTGGGTTTTTGTGTCATTTCGATCTTGTTGCGTCTTTGATATCATTTTCATTTTGTTGAATCTTTGAGTTATTTTCATCTTGCTGAATCTTTTATGTCATTTCTGTCTGGTTTCATCATTTTTATCTTGACGCCTCTTTTATGTCATATCAGTTCTCTTACTCTTGTCTCTGAGTTTTCAAGGTCAACATTTATAAACTCCTGTAAAGAACTCCCTTCGTACGTTTTAACCTGGGGGAAAAAACTCACATATCACGTTATTTCTAGATATTTTCCGGCAACAATAACAACCCAATTAAAAGGATCTCAGTAACCCATTTTGGGAAATACAGCTATAGATAATAATACACATGAAAAAGTGACCTTTTTTTAAATAGCGTTTAATTCAATTTCTACCACTAATGCATCAGTTCCAGAGCACTGGTTCCAGAGATATTGAGCCCATTTACATGACCATAAAAATCTGATAACTGTTAGTAATCTGATAATTGTAATAATCAGATCTGACACGTTTACATGCACTTAAGAAATGCAATATCAGATTTCTTTTGGACTTCGTACGTACATTGTGATGGTAGACTTAAACTTCCTGTTATTGTTTTCCATTCATATTTGACTACATAACTTCTGTTTACTGCAAATCCGTCCATAACTTTTTGAGTTATCTTGCACACAGACAGACAAACCAACGGCGGCAAAAACATAACCTCCTTGGCAGAGGTAAAAAGTATGAAGCTGAAAGTATACAGTTTACATGGTCAGTAATAATAATCTGATAACTCCAGAAATCAGATAATGATCAGAGTATTAGTGTGGATGTAAACGGGCTCATTGTGGAGTGAAGTCTTATTGTACAGTCCAAGGTGTGTGTCTCAGTTGAAGTGGATGTGTCCGCCCCTCTGGCTCCTCTTGCACTTTTTTCTGCTCTGTTTCCTCTTTTTCATATCACGTCCCAGTGCAATTTTAGCCTGTCATTTTCCCCATGTTTACACTTTTCCGCCTCTGCGACACCATGTAGAAACCCCTCTACTCAAGTGCTCACTTTACTCCTGTTTCCTCCTCTGTCACTCTGTGTCACGACTGGATTTGAGTATTTTAGAAACCATGAATGTGCCAATGGGCGCAAATTGTCTGGATGTAAGCCCCCTGCGGACTGAGGAATACAGAATCTCAGAAACTGTAGCTGTTGTCAGACATCTCTTAGTTTTTATCTACCTCAGTCAGGATGTTTTCAGGGTTTTTTTCTGTATCCATCTCTGTCCAAGTCCTGTGAACTGAACATCACCTTGATGGAATTTCTTGTAATTAGGTCCAGTATTTAATAATTGCACAGCAGAACAACTACAACTTGTAAGTAGGAATACAAATAAAAATGCAATAAAAAGAAATTATTACATAAAGTTTCTGTAAAGCATAGACTAGTTTATTTTTTTTTTTTAGCTACAAATTAATTAAATGAATGGATTGGAAATTCTATGTAGTTGTTTTTGGTTTTTTTTTTCAAAGCTTTAGATTTTTATCCATAAAATTCAGTTGAACTAATGAGCAAATAATTACAAAAATAGAAAGTATTTGAAGCCCTGGAATGCACTTTTAATTAGCACTTTACTGCTGTGCACTTGAGAAAATAATTTTAGTTATTTATGGGTGACTTTTTAAGGGAGGGGGGGTATTTTTTATTCTTTTTTTTTTTTTTTTAAATCAGTATTTTAGTATTTTTATCAGTATTTTATAGTAAACTTTAGTAAACTTCCTAAATGCTGCTGACAAGTGGGTCCTGAGTACAGTGTTTCATTTCTGTGTATTTTATATGCTGAAATAACAAATAAATTTGAATTTGAATCTGAATCTGAATGAGTGTAAGGCCCAATCCCAATTCACCCCTGCGCCCTCCTTCTTACCCCTCCCCCTTGGCCCTTGTACTTGGCATTACCCCTTGAAACGGAGTTGCGAGTTAGGGGTTGAAACATTCTCCTATGAAATGGTCCAACCCTTCCAGACCTGTTACATCATCAGCAGTCATCAATGTCGCTATAAACAGATGTGAAAACTTTGTTTCTGAAAGTATTCCCCATGCCGTCAGCAGCTGTAACTGTCTCTATTCCACGGGCTTTGGTCATCTTTTTTCAGCTATCAACTATAAACCCCAGAAATGCGATCTATAACACATTGAAATGGCATTAAACGGATGATCAAATGATTAAGTTATTTACGAAGAAAGTACATACATTTGTGTTTCTTTCATCACTGCTGCACTTTTTTGTTGTGTTTACCTCCATCTTGCCAATGATTCGAACAGAATTATGGGAAATTTCAACTCTACCCCTTCACACGAACGCAAAAAACAGAGGTGGTGGGGTAAGGGGGAGGGGCCAAGGGGTGAATTGGGATTGGGTCTAAAGCTCCCTTAACCATACACCTGTTCAAGTGTTTGCAAATCTGCTCAAAATGCTATTTATCATTCTGTAAGACAATGGTCCAGAAAATATGAATGGAATCTGAGGCTTTAAGAACTTCAAGATTATTTAAGATATTTTCAGAAATTCATCGACTGTGTCCTTGGCCTTAAACTTTAACCTTTCACCTTCAAAGATTCGGTGACACTTGATAACTTTCTTTGTTTTTTTCTGGCTTTAGTCTTTGTCCTGGAACTGCTTAAATGTAATAATCTGTAGTTACTGTCATTTTGAGTTCACACACAAAAATATAATCACTATTCATACAAGGTTGTGGTTGTTACACAGCTAATAAAGAGACAAACCCCCAGTAAAAACATCCCCTGTTCATCCTATTTAACATCAAACAATACATCTTCCCCAAACAGTCGACGCCTCTAAACATGTAAATACATGGTAATAAATTGAGATAGATTATTCCGCTTTCATTTGTGTCTGGACATAAAACGTATTTACTAGGATTTATTTTGCAGATTTGTGTTAAATGTTCACTTGGACCATGGATGTCAAACTCATTTTAGTTCAGGTTCCACATTCAGCCCAATTTGATCTCAAGGGGGCCAGACGACTAAAATAAAAGTATAATAACTGATAAATAATGACAACCTCAGATTTTTCTCTCTGTTTTAGTGCAAAAAAAGTAAAATTATAATATGAACGTTTGCAGAATGTGAATAACCTGAAAAAGAACTCAGAAGTTTCTTAAAAATAAGTGTAATTTTAACAATATTCTGTCTAAGTTTATCATTTACACATGTGCTTTAGAACGTACAGATCGCAGTTTACCTACAAAATATGTAGTAACAGGCGTCTGGATCTGAAAAATATAGCCTAGCTTTTAACTATATTATTAATACAACTTGTTCAGACTCAGTGACTCTGTTTACTTCTGATGTCCTCTGTCTAAGTTTTTCGATTTGCAAATTCCTCCCATGGACTCGATTGAAGAATGAACTGATTTGAATTTTCCAGACAAAGGTCAAGGTCACTGTAACCTCAGAAGATTCACACTCAGACAAAATGTCACATGTAATGGGATGAAATGATAGGATGATATTTTCTATTAGAATGTTCATCTTTCCCATGACATGACCTTATTCTGTCTGTTACTCAGCTCCATATTCCTGTAAAACCTAAAAAGTCTATAAATGCACACGGTATATTTCTCACTGGTCAATATATTGACTTTCATTTCCAACTTCCACCATAAAATGCACTTAATACCTTTTTATTAAATTCCCTCTGAGTCTTTATTATACATCTTTTCTGAGTAAACTGCTGTTTAAGGGACTGGAGGCACTAGTTCTAGTTGTTGGTTTTTCTGTTTACCCCTCCATAAGATCCTGGATATTATGCTGCCTTCAGGTGTTATTGGGAAGATCATTCTTTCCACTTGTGAATTTGAAATTACAAGTGTGTTGTGTTCAAGTGCTTTAGTTGTCGAAGCGAAATGAAAAATGGCTGAAATGGAATTTATGGTGATCCGCTACTTGAGTAAAAGAGTTTTGGACGTGTTAATTCATCTGACACAGCATGTTTTTTGGTAATTTTTTTTTTTTTTTTTTGCAAAATGAGTATGATATAAATGTGTAAAAATAATCAGCTAAAAGACAGAACATTAATAAAAGCATTCTTTATCATTTGTGATGAATCCTTCACAGCTCAAAATTTTTCCCAGTTCTCCAGTGGAAACATGAAGGGGGCCGGTCATGTGCAATTTTCCAATTCATAACTAGTATTTACCTTAATTCCTAGAACATGTGAAGGCAGCGTAATGTGTTCTAAGGGCAATGAGCTGAAGTGCTGGTCCATTCATGCATGAAAGGCTGCCACTAGGACATTGTGATTATCAGGTGTAATGTTTATGTTCAACCAACACTGATTTAGCTTCTTAAGAGCTGGTTTTGACACTTGACACTAAAAAGAAAAGGTACGAAAACAGAAAATAAATGACTTTCATCAGGAACTGATTGTGTTGTGTATGAGTACAGAACAGTGCAGAAGTGAAATCAATTAGGATTCCTGTTGTCTGTTTTTAATGTTGGGGTCAGACTCTTATTATAGCTGCTTCTGCCTCACTTCATGCATCTTGTGTCATCTCATGGCGCTTCCAGTGACATCACAACTAAGAATATTTCAACCAAAAAAAAGGAAAATCGCTACAACACTGAAAACAACAGTAAAAAGCAATAAATGACAAGGAAAACTGTAAAAAAAAAAAAAAAAAAAAGAAGCCAAAACGGCAAGTATAGTGAATCCATCTCACTGCTCTATGTTTTGTCCCCCATTCCACTGGCAGTGGGGGGGTGCACTGGGCATGCTCAGATGTCTATGGAAAGAACAAGGTCTATTCTATCAGCCCGTTTTGAAATTTTTCCTATTGAGGAAACGGTTGAAATTTTACGAATATTTAAAATAAATCATACATTTAGAACACTCACCACAGACATGTCAGGGGTTAAAGGGTTAAAGACAGCTCCCATGCAGCATTTAAAAGCACCAAAATAACCAGTGTTTGTTGGTTGCCTTCAGATTATAGTGTTTTACAGAAGCTAAATGCCACTCTTTCCTTCCGTCTTCTCTCTGCAGTGAACAGAGCATCTGCCAGGCACGAGCCGCTGTCATGGTGTATGATGACGCCAACAAGAAGTGGGTCCCTGCCGGTGGTTCCACAGGCTTCAGCAGAGTCCACATCTACCACCACACGGGCAATAACGCCTTCCGTGTAGTGGGACGCAAGATCCAAGACCATCAGGTAAGTGGACGACATAAGGGTGTTAAAAAGGGGTGTTGGAAAATATCGATTCCACAATATATCGCGATATTTAATTTCACAACACTGTTTTGATATTAAAAAGTACTGTATCAATATTTTTAGATATGTATTCAAATGTAGATATGGCAGAGGTTCATTTTTGTTTTTTTGTTTTTCTTTATTGTTTATATCTTATTTCTTATTATTTAAAACTGTTTTATTAAATATTGGTTATTTGAAGCATCCTAAAAACACTTTTTACTGTCTGAGAGGCAGATGGTAGTTCCTCTGTTGGGACAAAAATAGTGGTATGATGTTAGTTCTGAACTAATAGAATATGAACAATTGAGCAGGATCTTAAACTGTAATGTCTGTAAAACATAATTTAAGTTTTAACACAGGAACATTTTGTGATATAGCATTAGATCCTGTAGCCAGCAAATAAAAATGTGTTTAGTATTTGTGCATATTTCTGGTGTAATTCAATTCTTCCAGGAAATAATCATTTTAAAAAAGAAACAAATTTTTTTTAACAGTATCATGATTTATCATGATATACCGTATCGTGATCCTAGTATTGTGATTTGTATCGTATCGTCAGATTCTTGCCAATACACAGCCCTAGTGTAAAACATGCTGCCTGTCATTCGCATGTCCAGCCTAAAGACCAACACTCTCTGCATTTACATCAACTCTAATACACTCAGTATGTCATAAGTTAGGGTTTTTAATATTATTTATTTAATAAATATTTAATATTTTAATATGTAATATGTTTTTAATATTCCTAACCAGCCCTTTTCCTGAATGCAGCATTTTGGGGATATGTCATATACTATGTACGCACTTATTAGACAAGTGAGTGTTCTGACCTTGTTGTTCTGTCTCTTCTTATTTTCCAACATTGAGTTACATAAATTCAACAGTTATTCCATTCAGTCCTTCTCAGATGATATATGTTCTTGTAATTCTGGATAGTGTGCAAGGTTATTATCATTAACGAAAACTAACGAAATGACGAAAACTAGAATTGAAAAAACATTTTCATTAACTGAAATAAATAAAAACTATCATTAAAAGAAAAAATTCTAACTAACTGAAGCTGTATTGTGTGCTTGTAAAACTAACAAAAATGTATAAAGATGATACATTAAATTCTCTTTGTTTTCATCTTTGTTGTTCAATGTTGGATTTATATGAAATCCATGTATTTTACTCAAGCAATTTTAGCACCATACGGCACTAAACGGTTTGTCACTTCTGGTCTCTGTTGGTTTAGAGTCGTCTTCTCGTCCCCACTCTACCTGAGCCTTTATGGGATTTCTTTAAATACCACACTGAAGAAAATAAAAGATGTGAAAAAACTATAATTAATACTACAACTAAACTAAAACTAAGCATTCAGGATAAAACGAAAACTAATAAAAACTAGCAAATCTGCTCTAAAAACTAATTAAAACTAACTGAATTAGAGAACAGAAAGTCAAGATTAAATAAAACTAAATTATAATGAAAAATCTAAAACTATTATAACCTTGATAGTGTGGCCTAAAATGGTTAATTCTCATTTTAACCCTTTGAAGACAGTTGTGTCACCGGTGCCACATTTTTGCATCCACTCATTCAAATGACCGTAACTGCTGAACTGTTTGCACTATCCACAAAATTCAAACAGTATCTGAAAGATGAGAATCTGACTTTTGTAACAATGCTATACAGAGCAGCAGAGTGGAGTCAGTGAGAGAGAGAGGGAAGATTTTTTTTTTTTTTTTGTTTTAGCAGCATTTTAGCTGTATTTTCGTAGTGATAGTGCTGTTATTGTGTTTTCCCGTGTTTTTGTGGAGTTTATCAGGTTTTTCCCAGCTTTTTCACGTTGTTTTTATCGTCATTTTTCTGGCTTGTATGCAGTGTGTACCAGAAAAAAGTAGACTCAGAAAATAACAATATTAGACCAAAATGTGAAGACATTTTGAAAATCTGGTCATATAAGGGTTAATATGAGATCTGTCACCATGGATGACAAGTTCTACTGGTCTTTTACTTACATACATAAAACAGGAAAACAATAATGACATGTTTACCCCCTACCATCCATCCACATTAATGACAGGTTTGAGTCTATCAGGCCAAACCCAAGGGGTTAATGCTGTTAGTGAGGATTCTTTAAGCTTGTTTGGAGCTGACCATTTGAAATTAGAAACATTTCAGTCAGCATACGGCATTCACTGCATCATCACAGCTGAAGTGGAACTCCTGAGGCAGGACAGGGGCAGGATTAGGCGTGTCATCGCAGATATGTTGAGGAGGCCACAAATTCAGGTGGCCAGGAACAGGGCCCATGTGGAAGAGTAAACATACCGGAATCCTTCGACTAATGGAAGTGTGTGCCTTCAGTTCAAATCCTGAAGTGTAGAACCCAAATCTGGACTCACTGAACAAATTTTGGTATTAATTTTCAGTTTCTCACCAATGTGTTTAATCTTTGAATGGATAGTAGGGGGTTTACATGTCATTATTTTTGTCCTGTTTTATGTATGCAAGTAAAAGACCAATGGAACTTGTCATCCATGGCGACAGATCTCATATTAACCCTTACACTTCCATGCGCAAAAGACTTATTTTGCACAATTCAAATTAGCATTGTTCACTGAAGCATGAAAGCTGACCCAGGACACTGGTGTCAATCAAGGGACAAATACATGGACAATAAACACATATGAGCAGATTTTCAAAATGACTTCACATTTTGGTTTAATGTTGTTTTTTATTAGAGTTTACTTTTTTCTGATACACCCTGTAGTTCATTGATAGTTTTATTCCAGCTGTGAATATTATATAAATGTATGTGTATTTAGATATATGTAAATCTATATGCCGAGAGCTATCCAGGGCACAAAGAGATGCAGTGTCTGTAAAAGAATCAGATGATGGATGTTTTTGTGAGTGAAATAAGGGGCTCTGTCTACAACTAAACAGAAAGTGAACAGATGTTATAATGATAGTCCTTTAAAGGGTTAAGGTGTGCAGAATTATGAGGCAGCTTCTTTACTGGTGAAATAGATCAAAAGGGAGATTTAGGTTTAGAACACTGGGCCAACAAATATCTGAAGACAGACTGTTCAAAGGTTTTATGGACAGATGAAATGAGAGTACATCTTGATGGACATGAGTCAAAACTCACTTTTCTTTGGTAAACATTCAGGTTTGAGGTTCACAAATATTTTGGGTTAGATTTATTGAATAACTAGAAGCACTCGGAGAGCGCAGACCTCTGCCAAGGCTGATCAGTGGCCCCCCCCCCGTGGGCCCCCCCACGCCAAGGAGGTTATGTTTTTGCCAGGGTTTGTCTGTCTGTCTGTCTGTCTGTCTGTCTGTCTGTTTGTCTGTCCGTTAGTGTGCAACATAACTAAAAAAGTTATGGACAGATTTTGATGAAATTTTGTGGTCTGCGCCCCCCCCCCCCCCCGTGGGCCCCCCCACCCCCGATCACCACCAAAATTTAATCATTTCTTCCTTATCCCATTTCCAACAAACCCTGAAAATTTCATCCAAATCTGTCCATAACTTTTTGAGTTATGTTGCACACTAATGGACAGACAAACAAACAAACAGACAGACAGACAGACAAACAAACAAACCCTGGCAAAAACATAACCTCCTTGGCGGAGGTAATAAAATTAATCCTGGGGAATATAATTTGCCTAACAGTTGTGCACACAGTGTATTGTTCAAATTTTAGGAGCATTAATAAAGTCCATTTAGAATAAACATTTCAAATCGCCAACAACAAAGACTTATTATAGTTACTAAAAGCTGAGACTAAAAAGCAAACAACAATAATTTAACTAAGATAATTTAAGAAGATAATTTACCTCTTCCAGGATGTTTTATTATCTTTTGTGTAGAAAATAATTTGGTGACATAAGAAAATGATCCTGATTACATAAGAGTCATTGAATGTGCCTTTTGGGACTATGGAGTCTATGATAAAACTAGAACTAGCAGCGAAACAAATGATTTAGTTAAAGAAAAAAATAAGTGAGAAACACTGCAAAAATCTGTTATACTCTGTGAAGCTGCATGTAAACAGGATATTAGTGGATTTTCATTTTCTTTAAACATATTAATGGCTTGTAAGGATTTTTTTTTTCCCCAAATAAGAAGAAACCTGGAATGTTTCATACATGTAAATGCCACTGTGTGCTGGATTCATCAGTAGAGTAGAGTGACCATTATCAGATCATCGCCTACAGCTCAAACACTTTTCAGTTCATTTTTTTCTCCGACATTTGACAGAATTCATCAAATTATCACAATTACCATACAAAAGTAAATCACTGCTTTTGGCCTTTGTTTTGAATGATTTCTGCCATAGTCATATCTAGTTGTGTTAATTTGACTTTTTATTACCCATCAGGATAATGATAGGGATCATTGTAGGTTTGGTGCTTTGCAGTAAATATGTTTGAGAAAACGTAATGAAAGACTGGGTCCAGATGGTCCTGTTCCAGTACCACCCATGTAGCGGTCCGTGTTTAAACTCCAACCATGTTAGGTCCAAACAATGCAGCACACAGGTTCTAAATACTATTAGATGTGAAAAGCACACTGTTACCAAATATGGTAGACCCAAATATTGAGTTTTATGTGTCCAGTGAAGTCAGTGTATGACTTCACAGTCGGAGAATCTTCTGCTACAGTTCTACGCTACTAGCTATTCAGCGTCAAGTACGTCAGTGTGGGCTCTAAAGGCTGACAAAAGCCTGTAAATAATTGATGCAACCCTCAACGTTTGTTCAGTCTAATGTGCAAGTGTTGCCATTCAAGTCATCTGAAGTTGTCAGCAGGTTTGAGAGGCAGAGTGGCCCTGCAGGAGCACCAAACTCACAAAGTTTAACACTCATTTCATCTCACATGTGACTCTTGTGCGGTGACTTGCTCAGAGTTTTTAGATAAAGGACTGTGTTTGTCCATCTGCTTGGTCGGACACACAGCCAGTATTTCTTACACACTCAGTGGTGGAAGGTCGCCACCGTTCAGGGATGAGATTCAAACGGACTGAAACGAACTGAAACCCAGGAGAAGGTTGGACACATGAACACACCGGCTGACCTTCTGCTGAACTTGTTCCTCTGAGGTTCTCAGAGGTATTCTCACTGAATCTGAATCTACTGTCTGTCAGCACATACTGACAGATAAACTGTTATTTCAAACACACGCTGAAGCACATACTGAGGCTCATATGTGAACACACTCACTGATGCATACCCAGCAAAACGAGGGGCTCAGATGAGCTCATATGGCTCACAGCTTGATGCAAACATAATCCTCCATTTATATAAGGACGTTTTAAGCAGCCAATGCACTGGGTTTGTATTTGTATGTGCAGCTCCAGATATACTGTTTACTAGAGTACTGCTATAGAGACTATACAGCAAGTTTTCAGGGGAAAACACATGAACCCTTTAACCCCTGACGTGTCTGTGCTGAGCTTTTGAATGAATGATTTATTTTAAATATTCATAAAAATTTAATCATTTGCTCAAGAGGAAAAGTTTCAAAATGTGCTGATAGAATAGACTTTATTCCTTCCACAGACATCTGAGCATGCTCAGTTCCCCCCCCTCCACCTATGGCATGGGGTGGGGGGGGGGACACAGCAGTGAGTGAGACCGACTCATTATAAAAATAGATGTTTTTTTTTGTTTTGTTTTACATGGTTTTCCTTGTGATTTTTTTTTTGTTTGTTTTTACTGTTGTTTCCAATGTTGTGGTGATTTTCGTTATTTATTTTATTTTATTTTTTTACTGTTTTAACAGAGTTTTGACTGTGTAACTGCTTTATGGACTTCAACCAGGTGTCAAAAAGCAGCTGGACTGATTTATAAAAAAAAGAGCCCTAAACTAAACCTACTGGGCCCCAATTCAAATCCTTGTTGTTGTTCAGTGTGTTCCAGTTCACAGTTGATGTTCAACATCCTAAATCTGTTATTGATGTCCATTCTAGTGCCTTATTTAGTCCAAACCTGTCAAACTTCAATTCCTCTCTTTGTCTTTTTCTGTTATTCCACCTGTTTTGACCCTAAAACACACAGTAAAACAAAACCACTGAAGTAAAGGAACACAAACACATACTCACAACAGCTTTAATGAACCTGAAACAGACGCAGATTCACTCCAGCCCATTTCATTGAAATAATGTCTGAGGGGTTAAAGGGTTAATGACTAACTGAGCACCTTAGCAATCACACAGTCAGGATCTGTTTATGTTGATGTTGATTATGTTGTTTTTTCACTATAATTGCCAGCAGCGAGGAAGGTACGCTATGGAATGTGCTGGTGGTCTACAGTCTACATAAAACAGCTACTTTGTGGTTTTTAGATTCAGGGTAGATTAGTATTAGGGAGTAAAAATCCCCCAGTGTTTGGAAGGAGGCGTCAGTGGCTCGACCGGCTGTGTTTGTATCGGCGCCTCACACTTGGAGGCTGATAGTCAGTTTATGTGGCACTGCTGCTATCATAAGACACACATTTCCTCCATTTGTTTTACTCGCTGCCATCAACAATAAGCATCTCTAGTTACACTGGCTCAGTTCTTTCACACATTTACTGGCTGCTTGTTTTATTACCCAGTCCATCAACTATAAAAGAGTGCTTATATCAACCCTGTCCCAGCTGCCAGAGAACCTTCATAATCACAGAAATTGACACTAGATTACTACTTCCTAGTTGAAAACAAATTTCGCAGGTGCTAGCGCTGGACCTTGTTTTCCATAAACAAGCGGACTGGGCGCAGGTTTCTGCACAAATGAAGCTGTTTATTAACCAAAGCTACATCGTGCCCGCTGGAGCTAATATGACCTTTTTCATGAGTGCGGTTTAATCCCTCAGTTTCACCAGAAGGTTTCTACAATCTCGACTAACTGTTAGATAAGCTCTGACCACAGGCTCCCTACTAGGGAATGTTTAGAATTCATTTTCTTATTAGTTTGGACATGAGATGACACCCTGATTATAAGATTAAACCGAATTACACGTTTTCAGAGCATTTCAGCTCTATCAGATGAACAGTTGCATAATGGTGTGTTTTGTACACCATCCCTGCAGTGTGCAGCCCCAAAAATACACTAACGATGAGGAAGGCAGATTAAAATTCTCCAATTCCAAGTGCTGCATATGGAGGAGCCTCAAGTGGAGACCAGTCCTTAGTTTTTTCAAACCGAGACCTGCTTCTGTTTCTTTCAACTGAGGAGTTACCCTGAGGTGTCTCTGCTTGGCCGTATGCCCAGGACACTAAACCGCACCTGATGTTAGCATTGAAAACACCTGAAACACAGAGTGCATCATAAAGGGACTTTACGATGAGAGAAAATGCACATTAACCCTCATAAGAAGCTCCAGCCCCTCTGCCTGTAATAACGTTGTGTTTTATCATCTCTGTGATTGCGTTACTTCTCCATCTTCAGCTGAGTCACACGTAAACACAAGGAACATCCTAGCAGAGAATGATGGATAGACTGTGAGCGCAATACTTTTACTCCTGGTTTTTATGTCTGTGTTTGCGCTGCCAAGCCATAAATCTCAGACAGGCCTCACAGCAGGCTGTCACACACACTTTGTGAAAACCTTTTCCAAAATGCTGTTTTCTGTCACTTGAAGGTACCCGCACTTCACAGGACAAGGCAATTTTGTTTCGAGTAGCTCCTGCTCGAAAGGCTCTGTTTGGACTCCTTTTGAATCCTTTGCAGTATAATAAGTATGTCATATATATAATATATAATAATAAGTAGATGTAGCCACTGGGACATCAGCCATTGATTTGTGGACTCCCTTTTTTAACGTTTGGCTGTCACCATCTTAGCCAGAATGACCATATTTGGGTGATGCTGAAACACACCAAAGCTAAGGCTGATTTACTAAAAATACTTGCCATACTTGAATAAGGGTGTTAGAAAATATCGGTTCTGCAATATATCGTGATATTTTATTTCACAATACTGTATCGATATTAAAAAGTTCTGTGTCAATATTTTTGGGTATTTATTGAAATGCAGATATGGCAGAGGTTCATTTTTGGTTTGTTTTTGTTTTTCTTTATTGTTTATATTTTATTTATTATTATTTAACGCTGTTTTATTAAGTAATGGTTATTTGAAGCACCCTAAAAACACTTTTTACTGTACGAGAGGCAGATGGTAGTTCCTTTGTTGGGATTGCACAAAAATACTGTTCTGATGTTAGTCCTGAATTAATAGAATATGAACATTGGAACAGGATCTTAACTGTAATGCCTGTAAAACATAATTTAAGTTTTAACGCAGGAACATTTTGTGATATAGCATTAGATCCTGTTCTGATCAAATAAAAATGTGTTTAGTATTTTTGCATATTTCTGGTGTACTTCAATTCTTCAAGGAAATAATCATTTAAAAAAAAGACACAAACAAAAAATTGCCTTTTAACTGTATCATGATATATCATGATATCGTATCGTGATTCCAATATTGTAATTTGTATCCTATTGCCAGACTCTTGCCAATACACAGCCCTAATCTTAGCCAGAATGACCATATTTGGATGACGCTGAAACACACCAAAGCTAAGGCTAACTTACTAAAAATTCTAACCATACTTGAAACACTACAAAAAATTATTTTTAATGCCAAAAACTATTTCATCTATGTGATGTATTAACACATGAAGTTTTGTTTGATGACTTGACTTGTAATGGTCCATATTTTGATTGTTAGAGATACTGATATAGTTCCTATTTTTCACCCACTTCTGTTGGGAGATTGATCTTCTGAAGACCACAGGACTCTAACCCATAAAGACCTAGTGCTATTTTTGTGGCAGTTCCCAAATGAATTTTTCTCCACTACCCCATTTACTTTAATGTTATCCTCTGTATTTAGCATTTTTAATTGAAAATCAGGTATTTTTCTATATTTAATTCACTGATTATGTAGATGTTCATTAAAGCTCAGATTAAAGTTAAGGGTTATTATATCCAAAATGGAGAAAAATGAAGACAAAAGATTGTTTTTTCTGCAAAATATATTAAGTGGACACAAAATAAGTATTTCCATCCACTGTCACTGATCCAACTCCATGGGTTTTACTGGTGAATCAATGTTGTTGAAGATGACGGTGTTTCCACGTTCACTACGGAGCCTCTGAACATCCATAAAAAGCTGACAAACTGCATTTTCCACCAGTTCATTACATGCTTTGGTAGGATTAGTCTATAACAGGTATTTAACATTCCATGTCACTGAATGATTTTGGTCATCAGTGGATTTTTGGGTCTTTATGGGCTAACAGAGACAGAACCTGACAACCTAGTAAATTCAACCTGGGATTGATTCGGCTAGAACATGATGCTGAGATACAGGAACATTAGTGCTATTTTTAGAACCAGCATCTAGTGGTCATCAGTGGTTTTAAACTCCAACACACGTCTGTATGGGCTTCAATTTCCAGCTGTATTTGTCTTCTGTCAAGTACTTCTTTTTCTATTAGCCACTTCTTATCTAAACAGTGTTTTTTTTTTTTTCTTTTTTTTTTTTACTCGTCTTCTCCAGGTGGTGATAAACTGTGCCATTCCCAAGGGGCTGAAGTACAACCAGGCCACGCAGACCTTCCATCAGTGGCGTGATGCCCGGCAGGTCTATGGCCTCAACTTCGGCAGTAAGGAGGACGCCAATGTATTTGCCAGTGCCATGATGCACGCTCTGGAGGTGCTCAACTCCCAGGACGCAGGTAAGACCGCCTCCTCCTGCTTTTCGACAAACTCTGGGACGGCACCGAACCTACATTTTGAGCTGATGAAAAGAAACGGAAACAGAGTTTAGTCTAAGAATTTTTTTAAGCTTTTTATTATTTAGGGCTGGATCTACTTAGATCCCAATTTGTGTGTCTCAATTATTTTTTCTTCCGTCATTCCAAAAATGTTCACACAAGGGTGAAAAATGCGTTCTCTGCATCTCGTTTCATCATTTCTTTGTCTCCTAACCACAGCCATGTGTGCGCAGTTACACATCCAAACTGTTTGCACCTCCTTTTGAGACGTGTTAAATATAGACACAGTTTCTATGAGCAAAATTGCTTGGGGTTTGATAAATCACTTTGCGTGTGCTAAATTAATATATTTACATTTTCTCCTCCCAGCACATGCACAGTTGCGTGGAAACACCCCATATTGCATATTCACTGTGGCAAATGTACTAACTGGACGCAGACGCGCTATTTTGCACCTTTGAAAGACACAGCCCTTATTGCGCACTGTTTGTAAATCAGTTTGAACATTTTTTTGTGAGTGCAGTGAGTTTGCACACGTTTTAGTACACGCAAACCTTTAGTAGATCCTGCACTTAGAGTACCAGTTTTTTCAAGCCTTGACAGTCTGACCAATATGGAGCTGAAAAACAGAAAGCATGTGACCAAGCTGAGCCAGCAGATCATCTACTGTGTGTAGAGCTGCTCTGAAGTGTTCAGTTTAAAACTTCTGAAGCTCTTATTTTTTCAGATATTTGACAAAAACGTGTTCCTACAGTCTTACAACTAACCCTGCATGATTGTAAAAAGAGGAATTAGTGAACCCAAAAAAGCAGAAAATGTTTCTCACGGATTTCTTACTCTACTTTTATTCATATTCCTGAATACCCAACCATTCTTAAAATCAGAGGTTTGCCTCTGCTGCTGCAGGTTCGACCTTTCATTCTGTGAGTAAATGGTCATCTGTTGTTCAGGAGTCATAGGTAACATGGGGCTATGAGTAGGTGGAGAGGAAGTTGGACCAAAGTAGATGAAAACAGTCTGAAACCTGGGGGGTAACCAAAGGCATATGTCTGACGGTAAAATGTTTTTACGAATAGTTTTACCAGAAATGATCATTAGTGAAAAGGCTAATTCATGACAGAAAACCACAGTGAGGTTATTGACTTTCCAAATGTAAACATCCATTTAGACTTATTAGACTAAGTATTACATGGTAGTCTGGAAGCACAGACTAACATGTGGTGTGTGTGTGTATGTGTATAGATGTATATATACACATTTACATATAGATAGATAGATGCACGTTATTGATCCCAAACTGGGAAACGACAGTGTAGCAGCAGCATGACACACAATAAAAATACAACACAAGTGAAAACACTATACATAATAAATCAGAAGTATAAACAATATCTAGGTAAAGAACCTGGATAATAACTGTGACGTGCCAAAATGAAACGGAAAGGTGCAAACTGACAGCATTAGGAGCAGTGTGTTTGTTGTCTGATCCAGACTGGTGCTCATATCCGTCAGTTCTGTATCATCTGTTGAAGCTGAGATGAACCAGGAGTCACGTTTAAAGAGGCAGCTGATTCACATGCAAGTCTCTTTTCAAACCTGTGTTTTTTATTAATCCAACAGCTTCATCTATCAATAAGTACACTGGTCCTTTTTCTGTAAAACTTGTCAAAAGAAAATATTTTTTCCTCCTAATGAAAAAAAGCAAACCTTATCCAATCACATCAAGGTATAACAGTTGTACTGTTGCATCTTTGCTTCAGAATAGAACCTTCACGTTGTGCACCTTCTTGAAAACCCTGGCACTGTTATTAGTGTACGTCCAAAAACCTGCTCATATTTTGTAATGTTTCAATGTTTAATATTTCTTTTGGGCATCCATCTTTACTACTTTGCTCTGACTAACTGAGAAACACAGCAGCGCTGGGTAGAACGTAGGCTATGCATTTGTTGGAGTCTATAATAATGTGTTCTCGATGACGGCTTCATGATGAAATCTGATTACAATTAATTGCTGAAATATTCAGTAGAATACTCGACTTCAAAAAGAATCAATAGCTGCAGCCCTACTTTACTGATCTTTGACATCAGTGTTTCAGAGGAGCCCACCTTAGTATTCAGTCCTTTCATCTGTCTTTGGATCCATTTGTGTTTACACTGCTGAGAGTATGTGTGTGAATCCAAGACCACCACCAAATGTGTCCCAGTGACTGGACAGAAGTGTGTTTATGCTTTACATTAGAGGTGTCCACTCTGGTAATCTGATTTGAACAGGGACTCAGACCGAAACGTCACTAGATGTTTAAAATGTACTTTTTATTTCAGCGGTCGATTGGCCATGAGCTGTTGTGAAGGCGCTGTGTCTGGTGTCATGAACTATCAATATAGTTCCTATTGATCACTAATAAAAGTCATATATGGACAGTGAAAGTGCCGCCTACTCCTATAGTTAGATTGATGTGCATCCAGACCACAGGACTGGAACATAGAACAGAACCTGACATAGAACACATTCAACTGATAGAACAGACGCTGACATACAGGGACACTGGTCCTGTTTTTATGAATGGTCCTTACATCAGAATGAAGCCATAAGGCAGATTATTGAACCGTCACCTTCATCTGAATGGTACAAAGCCGTGTCTTTGCCATCTTACAGAAGCCCTTGCTGGTACATTTCTCGTGTCTTTAGTAACAGCAGGACTGCAGTATTCACGTCACACACATGCACAGTCTCATCTAACTCTGCCACAAATATTCCCAGGCTGTAACTTCAGCGGCACACCATGACCTTGGTTTGATGAAACATGCACTCCATCCTCCGGCTCTGCGTCTGTATTTGCCCGGCCTGCTGGAAAGGATAAGGGGGGGGGGGCTGATGGGAGGGACACATTTATTATTTCAGTGTGTTTGTGCCCAGACTTTCCCTCCCAAAGTGTCGACTGTAATCTTCAACTCAGACACACGTCCTTCTCCTTTTTCTCTTCTTTTTGGGTTTTGACACACAGTGAAATTGCATGAGGGTTTAATTACTGTTTCCTTGTATTCATGTGATGGCAGCATCCAAATGACCCAGCATGCACCTCTGGGTTGTCCCCTTCCCCTGCTCTTTCCCTAAGCCATGCCTCTGATCACACTCTAATCCCCTCCCCTAATTAACCTGATCGTGACATGCCTCATTATGCTAATGGTGCCAAGAGTTACATGATTTTGTGTGTGTGTGTGTGTGTGTGTGTGTGTGTGTGTGTGTGTGTGTGTGTGTGTGAGAAAATAGAACAGAATAGAATAGAATAGGTCTTTGAAATGAAAATCAGTTAAGTTTAGCAGCAAATTCTTAAAGTGCAAAAAGACTATTAAAAAAATCACACAAAATCATACTAAAAATATATACTACAAAATTGTGACAATATACAAAAACAACAAGGAATTACTAAAATAAACAAAAAGCTAACTTTATATTACAGATAAAAGAAATATATGCAACATATAAAGGATATATGCAGGTAGTATAGGATATGTACAAGAAATAACAATTGTGTGTGTGTGTGTCAAGGTTATTATCGTTAACAAAATGACAAAAACATTTATGTTAACTGAAATAAATAAAAACTATAATTAAAAGAAAAAAAACGATAACTAACTGAAACTGTATTGTGTGTTTACAAAACTAACTAAAATGTATAAAAATTATGGATAAAATTCCCTTCGTCTTTGCCAATGTTGGATTGATATGAGATCGATTTATTTCCCTTAAGCAATTTTAGCTAGCGGCACCATATGATATTTAACGGTCCATCACTTCTTGTCACTTGTCATTTACTTGTCTTCTGGTCCCCACTCTACCTGGAAATATGTAGACTAAAGTTGGGAGAAAGCAGCAGAGTCCTGTCTGGGATTTATTTGAATTCAATGGTGAAGAAGAGAAAAGATATAAAAAAAACTAAAACTAAGCATTTAGAAAATAATGAAAATTAATAAAAACTAGCAAACCTGCTCTAAAAACTAATTAAAACTAACTGAATTAGAGAAAAAAAAAGTAAAAACTAAATAAAACTAAACTATAATGAAAAATCCAAAACTATTAGAACCTTGGTGTGTGTGTGTGTGTGTGTGCGTGTGTGTGTGTGTGCGTGTGTGTGTGTGTGTGTGTGTGTGCGCGTGTGCGTGTGCGTGTGTGTGTGTGTGGCTGTGTACAGGAGAGGCTTGTGGGGAGTCAGAGACAGTGAAGTGACAGATGAAAACATTTGATCAGAGTTACAGAGAAACACATGCCAGGATCTTGTCATCCCAGATTTGACCATATAACAGATAAATATAACTCCAGAGCTTTTCTTTTATAATTGTGGAAGTCATTCTTGTTTGCATTACAGTTCCCTCTGTCATCAAAACAGAGCCTGTTTTTTAATCCATTTTCTGATGCCAAAAACTTGTCTTTAAACAGTGTCAGTCAATGAATAAGTAGGATATTAAGAGCTCAGAAGTCCAGTTTTGCATCCCACTGATGTGGTAGCGCTGTGCTGTCTGTGGGTGTCAGGGTAAGAAGAACACATCCATAGGTTTCCATAAACGTTTGACGAGAATTTGAAGCAACCTTCTCAAATGCTACAAAAAAAAGAGGAAGATAATTCTAAGAATGAACTAAGCTGTGTGTGTGTGTGTGTGTGTGTGTGTGTGTGTGTGTGTGTGTGTGTGTGTGTGCGTGCGCGTGTGTGTGTGTTGTTTGTGTGTATCTTGGTGCTGTAGGATACATTACATGTAATAAACAGTGAAAGAGATGCAAAACCAGCTGGAAACCGCCATCAGACCTTCAGGAAGAAGAAGAAATACATCAACCAATCCAGGTGCCTTGGTATTCCACAAGAGAAAAACCACAGCCGTCAGGAATATTTTGAGCTTTATGGAAATATCCAAGAAGATGTCAGAAACTCCTTTATCTTGTTCATCTTCTTTTCCATCTGTCTTTTTTATTTTCTGTCTTCCTCTTATACTGTTGTCATTGTCTTCTTTATCCTCATCTTCATCTTCATGCATTTCTTATTCTTTGTCATTGTCTTCTTTTTCATCTTCTGGGTCGCCTACTTCTTGTACTTATTTTTCTTCATTTTCTTCTTCTTTTCTATGTCTTTATCAGCCTCTTTTCCTTCTTTTTCATCTTCTACTTTTAGTAATTGAATCTTCTTTATTTTTGTCAACATGGTTGTGACACCAGGACACATGTCCTGTTCAGTAGCCTCTGTGTTTAAACTAAATAACTGATCTGTATGTTTAATACATGTGTGAATAGGTCTCAGTAATGGTCTCACTGATTATATCTTTATATCTTTGTTTCTACAAGTGATGCTGAAATTTTGTAAACAGTTCCATAAAATAGAGTTCTTAAGCTAAAAAATGAGCCCATTTAAGAAATGATAGCTGAGACCTGATCTGACCCTAGTGTGCATTAACACAAAAAAGGTCTTTCCATTTTCTTGTTACAATCCATTTTTTTCTGAACAAATGTACGTAAAGTGAGTGTAAAACTGAATTCACAAAGTGTTTTCCTCATGCAGTACTTAAAGATATGCATAATAGACATTGCTGGTGACATAAATACATAGAAATGCCGCCATAGTCATCTTTAAAGACTCCACTGTATAATATGGTATATATATATATAATAATATAATCTTGCGTAGCCTGAACCTGCCATGTGGAGTTCCTATGTGTGTACCCATCACCATCCACCAGCAGGTTTATTCTAGGGAAAACAAATCCACCCGCAAGAGCTCAACGCTGCAGGAAATCTGTACGTCTGCTTTGAAATGTGCAAAATCCACAATGGAATCATGAAATACAATACAGTAGCTGCAGCCCAGCACAGATAGATTAATGGTACTCAGTAAAGTCGATCCTCCTATAGAAGATTGGCTCAAGTTCCCCAGTGAACTGCCTGGATGTATATTCACTGCAGATGGAGGTAAAACCCAGCATTTTCTGATTCAGCATTTGAAATGAGAAAAGGCTGATTTTCAGCCACTTGACATGATGAATGTAAAAAGTACAGATGCAAGAAACACGGATCCACAGCGTTAACTAGGGGTGTAAGAAAATATCAGTTCTGCAATATATAGCAATGTTTCATTTCACAGTACTGTATCGATATTAAAAAGTACTGTATTGATATTTTTACATATTTATTCAAATGCAGATATTGTAGAGGTTCATTTTTGTTGTTTTGTTTTTATTTTATGTTTATATTTTATTAATTATTATTCAACACTCTTTTATTAATGTTAGTTCCTTTGTTGGGATTGCACAAAAATACTGTTCTGATAATAATAATAATAATAATAATTTATTTGTAAAGCGCTTTCAATCAAAGTGCTGTACAGATATAAAATCAATCACAATAAAACATAAAAACATTAACAGTAAAAGCACATCACGACTTATAACACAGAGTAAACAAGTGGGTCTTGAGCTTTGCTTTAAAAACATCCACAGAGCATGCCTGCCTTATGTCCAGAGGAAGACTGTTCCAAATGTTAGTTCTGAACTAATAGAATCTGAACATTTGAACAGGATCTTAAACTGCAGTGTCTGTAAAACAGGATTTAAGTTTTAACACAGGAAAATTCTGTGATGTAGCATTAGATCCTGTTGTGATCAAATAAAAGTGTGTTTAGCATTTGTGCATATTTCTGGTGTAATTCAATTCTTCAAGGAAATAATCGTTTAGAAAAAAAAAAAGAGAAACAAACAAAAAATTGCCTTTTTAACAGTACCATGATATATCGTGATATATCATATCGTGATCCTAGTATTGTGAATTGTATCGTATTGCCAGATTCTTGCCAAGACACACCCCTAGTGTTAACAAAAACCATGAAGAGATCCCTCCAAATATCTGACCTGAACCCACTGAAAACCCCTGGACTGTGATCCAGAGGCAGATGGACGGTCATAAGCCTCCATCTAAAGCTGAGTGCCTTCAAGTTTGGCTCCACAAATGACATACAGCAGCCAACGGCAATGTGACACCAAGAAATAGTGTTTAAAAATGAGTAACAACTTATCTTGCTTTATTTGAGGTTGGAAAACACTCGACTGTTCATTCTGGCCAGTTGTCTATTGACCATTTTCTACAAGGAAATAAAAATATTTTATTTAATATTTAGGAAAATGCTTTCAGTATTTTCTGCAATAAATACAAATATTTGTTTACTTAACCATACTTTTAAATAGTACAAGTATTCTGACCAGACTTATATACAGTAGAACGTGGCAGTACCAGTTCACTGTTGTACCACTAATTGGCTTTACGAGCACCAATCAATTTTAAACTTAAAACCAGATAAGACATTTTTTTGTGACCATTTTTTCAATACTCTCACACTGAGTAAAGACTGTGCAGATGTTCACCATCAGAGGTTGTGTCACACACTGGTTTTTACCCTCAGCCGTCGCCACAGGGTATTGTCATTAGTTTGTCATCCATCCGTCCGTATGTGCAAAACTTTGGCGTGGACTGAAGGCCGAGGGTTTTCAAGTGCAGACACAGTATGTTTGGGTGTGGTCTTGACTTTAAAAACAATAACTGGTGCGTTTTTAAATCCCTTCAGCGTACCAGCCGCCACTAGTCAGCACTGAGGTTGCACATGCTCAGTGGAGCAGCCTCCACTCGTTCAGTTCACGTGTTCATCTCAACATTGTGAGATGCAACAACATGGACCGTGAAGAAAGTGAAGCTGAACCGACCGAATTAAGTGACGTGAGAGAGAAAATGCCAGAAATTATTCTACCTACTGTTTTACTAGAAGGAGATGCTCCTTCTAGAAAATAATCATTCACCTCCTCCTCCTATCCCTCCTTCTTCTTCTCCCCTCCTCCTCCTTCTTCTATCCTCCTGTTATTCCTGTCTTTTCCTCCATCCTCTCTCCTCTTCTTCCTCCTTCTCCCCTCCTCCTCTTCCTCCTCTTGCTCCTCCTCCTCCTCTTCCTACTCCTTCTTCTCCCCTTCTCCTCCTTTTTTTCCTCCTCCTCCATCGTCTAACTCCTGCGCAGATGGTCTCATCTTTAAAGTAAATAAGTTTATAAAACCAGTTTATTACCCCCCCCCCCCCCCCCAAAGGGGAGGCAAGGGGTATTGTTTTTGGTTCAGTTTGTTTGTTTACACTTTAGCAGCAAAACGATTGGTTGAATTCAGACCTAATTGGGTTTATAGATTGCCAGTGACCCAGAATAGATGTCATTATATTTTGGGAAAAGTAGGTCAAAGTTCAGTTTTTTTTTCTTTTGAATTTTTTAGATCTTTTTTTCTCCCATTTACTTATAATGGGTGAAATTTCATGTCTATAAAAACATCAATTTTGTTTCAATTTACTTCAAACTTAGCGCATATATAGAGGCAATTGATATGACAGCACATGCATAGACATGATGACATCAGCTGGATCGATGCCAAAATAAGCTACAATATGTGTGAGGGGCGGGATTTGTTGTGCCTGGCACCACTTGTTTCTTTTGTATCCTCTTTTATTATGTTTTTATAATTATTTTCTTTAACTGCATTTTTTCTGTTTGAAAAACCCTTAAAGGATTTTTATGTGGTTTTTGGGGCTGGAAAGGATTAATTATATTTCTATTAATTTCAGTGGGAAAATGTATTTGTATAATGAGTAAATTGCAAAATGAGGTCAGTCATGGAATGAATTAAACTTGTACTGTGAAGTTCAACTCCTCTTTTTATTATTGAATAGAGGCAAAACATGCGATTAAAATTTGATATGTGTCAGAGTATGACGTTTTTTGATAAAATGCATTTGTGTATTTTAATTTTTTTTTTCAGTCATTTAGAAGTGCTCTAAAGTTGATCAGATTTGTACTGTTTTCATACTAGACCAGCATGCAGACACAAAAGACACAAAGCAAGATGGCAGAGACTGAAAATGACTGTTCTGAACCGTTAGACCCTCACAGATTCACAAAACCAAGTTGTTTTCTGTGAAGCTGATTGTGTGAGTTTCTGATTTAATTGCACTGATTTTGAGTCTCCTTGCAGTCCTTTGGAACAGTCCTTTTCATAAATGTCATGTTAACCTGCCATTTTAGGTTTTCCTTTTGTTTCTGCATGTAGGTCTAATATGAAACCCCTACATCTCATTTGGTCCAGACTTCTAATTAGATTCAAACTAGATCTTCAGCTATGAAACCAAACTGAGCCATGGTTCAGTTTGTGTACAGAATGAAAATATGATTTGGATCATTCACACCAGTGACACAGTGGCACCAGGCTGTCATCGCTTAAAACAAAAAATGGAAGATGGAAGAATAACACTGTGACATCAGATCTACAGCAGTAGTCTTATCTGAAGTCAGTCTTCCACAAAAATCTGTTGGAAAGTTTCACTCATGCTTTTCACAGGTACATGTTGTACTTTTACTGTCGCATATTTTCCATCTGTTGAATAGTACAGGGTTAAGTAAGTAAGTAAATCTTATTTATAGAGCACTTTTCACAGAGCCACAAAGTGCTTTACAGTGTGAAATACAAATGAAATACAATTAAAATACCATTAAAAATAAAATAAAGTACAATTAAAATGCAATTAAAATATGATAAAAACATAAAGTGCAATCAGTTTGTCACAGCCCTGGGTCAGTTAGGAAATTAAAAACCTGCTTGAACAGGAGGGGTCCCGCAGGGTCTTAAGAAGTCTTAAAAGTCTTGAATTTACAAATCTGTATTTAATACCTTAAAAAAGTCTTTAAAAGATAGTAATTTGATATGGCCGGTCTTAAGTTATGTTGTCATAAACTTGTTCGCTGTATTATGTTTAAATGTGTCTGTTAAATGTCCAAAATGCAAAGACACTCGACTCAGTTCCACCCGTTCCAACCTCCATCCATTCATTCTTCCACTTTGTCCGGGGCCAGGTCGTGGGGGGCAGCAGTCTAAGCAGGGATGCCCAGACTTCCCTCTCCCCAGACTCCTCCTCCAGCTCTTCCGGGGGGACCCCAAGGCGTTCCCAGGCCAGCTGAGAGACATAGTCCCTCCAACATGTCCTAGGTCTTCCCTGAGGTCTCCTCCTGTTCCAACCTGACAATTTATATTGAAGTTAGGGACCAGTTATCACGAACTTTGCAGACCCCGGTGAGAAGTGACTCGGAATGATGGGAATCAAAGCGTTGGAGTAAATAAATGCCTTTTTCCTAAATTCTAGGAGTCACAAATTTTTGCCAGTATAGGTCTGAAAAAGTCTAAATTTAACTTGTAGAAACCTGCAGGAACCCTGTAAAAACAGAGTAATTGTGCAAAATATAATGAAAAGAGTGTGGTTTTTACCAGGCAGTATATAGTTTTATTTTAGTATGTGATTGTGATGTGATGTGTTTGGCTCCGTGGACAAACCCACTGCTCTGTAATATGTAATGGTTTAGTCAGGATTGTCCTTGGAACATGAGCCACACTAAAACAGCTCAGCCTCAGGCACTTCCCTCTTCTCTTCTTCTTTTTTTCTCTTTAGTTTCTCCTGTCTTGCTCCCTCATCGCTCCTCCTGCAACATTAGCATATTTTGCCTCGTTCCCTCTCCCCTCAGCTCCTTTTCTTGTCACTTTGCCCTTCTTCTCACCCCCCCCTTGTGCAGTGCAGTGAGCCGCATACAGAAGTGTCAGGAAGGCAGCAGGGTTTCCCCTTTCACCCCACTGTTTTTCTACTGTATTTCTGTCCTGACAGCTGCTCTCGGTGGCGCCACTTCCAGTCGTCGTCATCTGCCGACCTGACAATCCTCCGGACGTGAGGCTCGCTCTCCATCACTCACTCGATGGTGTTAAAATCCCACCACATGACAGCACCGGACCCAGGAGCTCATTTCCACCCATTATTGGTTCTGTGTGGTGATCTGCGTGGTGTGAACCACACAGTCCAAGCTTCAGACAATTGTTTCAATGATTGGCTGCTAAACATGCTAAATGTCTATACTGTGTTAAACTGAAACACCCAAAAGGAACAGTGAGAGAGAAAGTATTGGAGATGCTGCCTAACAGCTTCTGTCCTCTTACTACCACCAGACCATGAGATTACATTAGATTACATTACATTAGATTACAATACATTGAACTTTATTGATCTCTCGGGCAGTGCTCTCAGGAAATGAAGGTTCCAGTAGCAGAGCAACACTGAATGTACACATATAAGAAGAATTATAAGACAAAAGGAGAGAAAATAACTATAAAAAACATTAGTGAGAAACAGGCAGTTACACATTAGAAAGTACTAGTAGAAATAATCTGAGTCGTCTTCTTCCTTCAGCCTTGGCCTTGCGCTAGTGATGCACGGGTGTTTTTGTTTTTTTTCTCAACCTGCTTTTGTGGAATTGTGTATTTGTGAGGGCAATGTGTCCATCGTCTTCATCATCATCTTTGTCATCTTCATTATCAGTTTCTTCAAATATCTTCTTCTCCAAAACTACTGGTTGGGTTCCTGTGCTTTCGCTAGGAAAATGAAAGATACAGCCACTGTGGCTACATTATTAGAAATGAGTGGAGCCACAAAAAGCCACAGCCAGTCTGGGTCCAGTCTGGGTCCAGTCTGGGTCCAGTCTGGGTCCCTGCAGCAGGGTACGTAGCAGACTGCGGCGACAAGCATAGCTCCCCCAGGAAATGTTGGGAAAAATGAAGTCTTTTTCCTGCATTCTGGTGCATTTTGAGCTTAAAAATATGTTCAATCTGGTTTCAGTTTCATACAAAAAAAATCATAAAAAATCAACTTAAGTCAACATTTTCATCTAAACTATTTTTATTTCTAATCTAATGTATAACAAAACAATAAATGATAGACTTATAAATACAATTATGCTGACCACTGATGTTCATGAGATTCAATATAAAATAAATTTATTGTATGTATGATATGATATCATACTCATATGATGATATGAGTATGATACCATACAGTAGGGATGCACCGATGCCACTTTTCTCCAGACCGAGTACGAGTACGAGTATGAGTACTTACATTTGAGTACTTGCCAATACAGAGTACCAACACTAGTCCTTAATAATCCCATTCCAGTTCTTAGTTCCTTTTGTAAATGTGCTTTATTGTCGTTATCATTAGTCTGACTGGAACAAAGTGCTGCTACTGACATTTAATGTGTTGGAATGAGCGTTTCTCAATAAATCCACCAGGGGGCGCCGCTCTGAATTAACCATTCTGGACAAATACAAGGAAGAAGAGGAAAGTTTTTTGAGAAGAAGAAAGTCAGTAATTACAAACATGGAGACGACAGAGGTAACACTAATGTGATACTAATATTGCAGCGTTTTCACTGGTAAGGTTTAAAAGCGAAGCTTCAGCAGGAAGAGAAAAGAGAAATGGGCCAGAAGTTTGATTTTCACTTCTGCTGGTGGCGGTCTGCACCGCTCCGTACCCCTCTGTGTGCAGTGTGAATTCGTAAAAAATCAGAAACGTTCGGGTGAGTTGGATCGCTCTCGGCAGCGCTCTTCAGTAGTGGAGACCGCATTTGTTATTTTCCTTGGTTATCGCTCGGACATTTTTGATCAGAGATGTAAGTTGGTTGATTTTACTAAAAAATACCTTCGCCACGGTGGCTGCACGGTAGGGCTGTGCAATTAATCGAAATTCGATTACGATTTCGATTATTACACGCAACGATTACAAAAATTATGTAATCGAGAAAAAACGATTATTAATTTTGAGTTGTTTAATTCACGCGCACGCAAGCTCCCATGAGCTGCTCTGCCCCGCCCCCCTCTAAGCTACTGCTGCCAGCTAGCCGGCAGGTCCACCCCAAGAGGACAGTTGTACCTAGCGACCTGGAAAAACGGCAAGAGAATCACAGCAGAAGTGCTTGGTAAACAAAAAAGGCAAGTCAAATTCAATTGTATGGAATCACTTTGGGTTTGATGAAGAAGACGAAGAGCAAAAACACAGCACGTGCACAAAGTGTTTCGTAGTTGTGTCCGCACCGACCGGTAACGCAACAAACCTTTGTAACCATTTAAAGTTTAACCACCGCCACCTTTATCATAATATTATGAAAAACTAAAACACATAAAAACAACTCCGTTTACAACTTCGCCCGCAATGCAATCTTCAGTCTCCGAATCTCTTTACGCTGCAACTCCCGTATTAACCTAACCCTAACCCGTACAACCCTAGCGTGCGTATTCTAGATGGCTGATGTATACAGAAGGCCTGAACTGAAACCTCACGGCATGCCACTAAATTTACTGTTTCATACTACATTGAACATACTGGAATTTATAATTTGCACTTTACGTGAGTTTTTTTTTTTTTTTTTTTTTTTATTGCTGCAGTTCTATGGCAGGTCTATAGCAGTTTAATTACAGTGCACTATTTATTTACAAAAGGAAACATACTTGAATTTACAGTACACTTATTGCATTCAAAGATTTTTTTGTTTCGTACAAAAGTGAACATACTTTGTTTTAGTGGTTAAAAGCTTTATTTATGTTTAAAGAGTATATTTTACATTGTTTTGCTAGAAAAAAAATAAACAACTTTAAGGTTAACAAATAATCGTTTTTAATAATCGTGATTTCAATTATTGCTAAAATAATCGTGATTATTTTTTTTTCCTATAATCGAGCAGCCCTACTGCACGGGTTGAAAACAACTTCGCCAACCAGGAAAATGCATCGCCAATGGCGATGTGGCGATAGGCTAGTACAAGCCTAGGGTTCATTTCTAATTTTATGTGTATCTTCAATGAGACAATGTCTACAAAGTATATTCACAGTTTTGAGAAATTTGAAGTTTTGAATTTTTTTTATGAATTTTTGAAGTAATAAAAATGTGCTTTTCCTTCTGATGGTCCATATTTGGATGGTTTATAATGTGTAAATAGTTACAGACATCAATATAGTTCCTATTGATCACTGATAGAAGTCATATCTGGACTTTGATTGAATTAGGTGAGTTCTCCTCCAGTCAAAGTCCCACCCACTTTTATTGTTAGATTGATCTGCATCCAGACCACAGAACCTGACAACCTCACACATTCACCTGGGGACTGATTCACATTGAACATGACGCTGACATACAGGGACTTTGGAACTATTTTTTTTAAGGACTTTCTTAGTGAGGATTTAATAAAGCTCTGATTTTTAGCTAGCAGTTTCTATTGTTTTGTGTAAAGAGCATGTACCTGAAACAACAACAGCAGATATCCTATTTACATAATTTAGAGCAGAACCAAGCAGACAAGATCATTTTACCCACAACATGATACTTTTAGGATGACACAGAACAGGTAGAGTGGTTCCAACTTATTCTCTCACAGTAAAAAGGTCCCGGCTTTGACCTCAGTGTAGGTGTCCATTTCTCTGTGTGTCTGCATGAGCTCTCTCCAGGTACTCCATGACATGCACCGTACCAGTTTAAGCTAATGTTTGTCTGTGTGCCTGAGCCCTGAAATGAACAGGCGTCAGCTGAGATGGGCTCCAGCTCCTCCATCGCCCCCTAGAGGATAAATTAGATATGGAGCATGAATGAGTGACCACCAGGTCTGCAGTTCACATTTTAACTGGATATCGCAGGCTGTGAAATCCATACAATGTCAAAGTTAAGGCCACGCTTACTGTGCACTAATCAACTCATGACCTGTGACCTCTGTGCTCTATCTCCCTTCCTCTGATCTTTCTCCCTGCACTAAATACAGTGTAGAGACGCTCCAAATAAGAGGCATTACTTTGATGGTTCTTGTTGCAGATAAAGCAGATTCTTTGCTGCTCTTAATGCGTCTTTGAATCTGGAATTGTGGGCATTTAAATAAGAGTCTTTGAAGTGAAGCTGTGACCTGGATACCCACAGTAATGGGATTCCTGATGATTTCAGCTGTAAAAGGACTGGGAGGGTAAAGAAAACTGTTCACGTGTGCACCTTCTTTGTTGTTGACACAGGAAAGCAGCTTTGGAATTATTTCATGAGGCTTCCATATGGACAGGTGAATGGATTTGAGCTGTGTGTGTGTGTGTGTGTGTGTGTGTCTCCCCTCATCTAAGGCTTTGAGGAATGTGTGAGTGAGTGATTGTACAGAATAGTTTCCACTTTGGCTCAGCACTGACATGTGGAAAGTGTGTGTGTGTGTGTGTGTGTGTGTGTGTTGGGACTCACACACGTCCAGGCACTCATAGTTTTGATGGATTTTTTTCATCCGGACTTACATCACTGAAACCGTCCTCATTCCATTACTATGTGCAGAGTCATGAGCGCGTCTTCTTTGAGGATGACGTCGGCTGAAAACTGTGAGATCACACTCAGACGTGTGCAGATCCAGTCTGACCCCACTCATCTGTTTATCTGGGTTCAGCTTTTTTCCTAAAAAGGCTAAAGCAGAGTCGGATTGGAAGGAGAAGCAGAGATGGGTCACAGGCCTCTGTCTGTCTGTCTGTGTCTGTCTGTGTCTGTCTGTCTGTGTCTGTCTGTCTGTCTGTCTGTCTGTGTCTGTCTGTCTGTGTCTGTCTGTCTGTGTCTGTCTGTCTGTCTGTCTGTCTGTCTGTGTCTGTCTGTCTGTCTGTCTGTCTGTCTGTGTCTGTCTGTCTGTCTGTCTGTCTGTGTCTGTCTGTGTGTCTGTCTGTCTGTCTGTGTCTGTGTGTCTGTCTATGTGTTTGTCTGTCTGTGTCTGTCTGTCTGTGTGTCTGTCTGTCTGTCTGTCTCTGTCTGTCTGTCTGTCTGTCTGTGTCTGTCTGTCTATGTGTTTGTCTGTGTGTCTCTCTCTCTGTCTGTGTCTTTCTGTGTCTATGTGTTGTGTTCTACCCAGTAATCCTTCCCTGTCAGGTCAGAGGCACAGAGATAGAGTCCAAACAGTAATAACTGAATGTAATACTATTGTCCTGCCCCCCCCCTCTGCACAGCAGTTGCCTTCTAAAGCCAAACGCTCAGACAAACAACGCTGTCCTAACCTGACCTGACCTGTGGTATTATTGTTGTTGTTGTCAGTGGTGTTGTTGTGAACCACTAACAAAGGCACTTGTGTTGAAAACCCGGCCTCATCTGTCAGTGGGAGCAGATGAAGTCCAGCACATATGTATCGGTACATGTTCATTGAACACACAAACCCCATGGACCAACTGGACCAGGCACACTCACAGTAGTTCACTCACATATGTTTTAAATATCGTCATATACTCCTTACAGACCTCTACTATAGTTAGTGCAGCAATCTGTTCATATTTTAATTGTATTTATTTTCTTTTTGTATTAGGCTGTTCTGAACACTATACCACTCAGACTTAATATATTATACCAGTGTTTTTCAACCTTGGGGTCGGGACCCCATGTGGAGTCGCCTGGAATTCAAATGGGGTCGCCTGAAATTTCTAGTAATTGATAAAAATTTAAAAAAACAAAAAACAAAAATGTACTAATAAAAAATATATGGTGAGTTGACAGAGACAATCCCAATACTTAAGACATGACAAACTGTGAGTCTGAAACTGCAGCACTGTGGTTCTGTTTATCTGACAAATGTTCATTGTGGTCAGTTTCAGATGCTGCAGCTCTTTCATAATTCATCATTTGAGTTCTTGTTTGTTCAGTATTAATTGTCCTCCTTGTAAATCACAGCTGGACTGACTGGACATATCCTGACCAAGGAAAATCCAATTCTCACTTTGTGCAGTAAGCTACACCTGGATTTACTGCCTCCGTCCATAATAATATACATTATATAGACTAAATGTCATCTAAAATTAACGTTTATTTGCAACATAGTATAGCAAACTGTTAAATGATCAAAAACAAATTAGTTTTAGCAAAAAAAAAGTCTCTGTTTTGAATGTCTGGGGTTGCCAGAAATTTGTGATGTTAAAATGGGGTCACGAGCCAAAAGAGGTTGGAAATCACTGTATTATACCATCATTTACTGAATTAAACACTTCAGTCTCTTAAATGAATAATTTAAGTTGAATTAAACATATTGAAATCAATTATTGATTACATTTTTTTAATTAGTATTTGTTTTATTAACTGGTCATTATTTTCAGTGGCTTTGCATTTGACTCCAATTTGCACCTAATTTAACAAAAAAGTATTTTCTCATCATATTTTGTAAATTTGTTGTGGCTGTTTTTTTAATTACTTCAATAAAACTAAGTACAGTTTATGTAGAGATTTCTAAACAGATTTTTATGAAATATTTGGTACATCTGAGATTTAGGCACTTCTTTTACCTATTAAAAAAAAAAAGTACAGTATTTGACCTTGGTTTGTAGTGTTTTTGTTTTGTGGTATTTTTGTGTGGGACAAAATATCACTGCAGTAATACACTGTATAATACCTCAAATGCAACATATCATATTGAATAATGGTTATAATGAGCATGTTGTTCCAATTTCAGATTTTCATACAAACACAGTGCACTGAATAAATCCACAATTAATACTTTTTTCTTTTTTATGGCTATTCTTATTTTCTTCAGCTACTGGTGCCATTATGCTTTGTAGATGATTGTTTACCAGTGGGTCAAGTATTACAGAATCACTGTATTGCAGTATTATTGTGATTACGAGAAACATATTGTACCGTGACTGTGTAAGTCCTACCTGTATTAAGAATGAAAAATAATCACCTTTTATCACACTGACCATGCATTGATTGTTGATTGACTTATAAAGCGAATATATTATTACCTCCACCAAGGAGGTTATGTTTTTGCCAGGGTTTGTTTGTTTGTTTGTTTGTTGGTTAGTTAGTTAGCAACATAGCTGAAAAAGTTATGGATGGATTTTCATGAAATTTTCATGAAATTTTGATACTGGCTGTGGTGGAAAAATTTACTTTTTATATTTTATACTCTTAATATGTTATACTGTTAAGTACATGCTGAGTCATTGTTATGTGTGATGTTTCCCACTCTGTAGCAACCCCGACTTGGGGACGAAGTTCTTACCTTGAGTTGAAACCCAAACACCTAAATGTCTGAATGTGTAGATAGAGGATGGCGCCTGTATTCAAGCAAGGTTAGAGTGAAGAGGTCCTCATGACCTCTTCACGGAGCAGAGAAGGAGTAGTATGGGGTGGTACGATGTACGTAAGGAATGACATCATAGTTTGAGGGGGTTGGATTTGGTTCTATATAATCTTTAATTTTCTCTTGTTTAATCAGACTTCATTTACAGAGCTTTGTCTGTGATTGATTTCTCAATAAATACATTTATTATTTTAACTCTAACTTTCTCCCTTTTTCTTTGTGTGAGTTATCAGTTGAACGGTAAATTTCCATGACACTGGCACAAGGAACAAATGATTAAATTGTGGTGGTGATCGGGGTGATGTGTGTGTGTGTGTGTGTGTCTGTGTGTGTGTGTGGGGGGGGGTGACTGATCTGCTTCGGCGGAGGTCTGCGCTCTCCGAGTGCTTTTCTAGTCTGGTAATGAAATTGATATATTCTGTGTGCATTTCAGTAACTGTGTTTAAATTTACACTAAAGGAATATTAGGAAGTCCTATTTCCAAAACTGCTGCAACAGCTGTTTTTAAGATTGAAGTGCTTCCCAGTATAAGTCATCATAAATAGTACAAAATATGTGTTCTGTTTCACAAATGAAATATCAGCTACAGATGACCCAAAACCTTGGAAAAAATAAATACAATGTTTTTATTTATTCAATAGAAACTAGAGCTAAAGTAATTTAAAGAAATGTTGACTGCTTTTGAATTTTATCAGATTTTCAAGCAAAAGTTTAGTATCTGAAAAGATTTTTATTTGTTCTATCAAATCGATTCTGTTTTGTCTAACAGTCACCTGAATAGCTTTTGGGTTTTGAATCATCTCTTTTTGATCAGCATTTCTGGTTAATCCATTAATCAAAGTAATTGACATGTATAGGTGTCAGGGTTATTAAATTCTACATGTAAAGTTATTTAAAGGAATAACATTCTAAGGATGTGAATATGTTAAAAGATTCTGTTGGTAAGTGGTTCTGGCTGGATTAATAGTGCCCATAAGTCTTTCAAGAGTAGCTGGTCTATTTGTCTGGACTCCTGGAGCTCAACTTGGCAGCAATTTGTCTCCAGAGAGACATGTGAAAATGTTGCTAACTGGAGATCATCATTTATTTTGAGTCTTTTACACTCGCTGCCAACAGTCGGCCATGTGGCGCCCATTCTTACGAAACTTTTGTGGGAGAGGAGGACGATGTGAAACATGAGAGAAGTGGAGGCTCAGAGAGGCAGACTGGTTTCCAGCCCGTCCCATAGAAACAACCTACATTCCCTGGACCAGAAGGGGTTTGTTTTTGCAGGTCAGGAGGGTGAAGGCACGGTGTAAACATTTGGGGGGAACAACACCCCCACCGACCACATCAGTCTGGCATGTGTTTGTGCCCCATCGAAACGTGACCACACTTGCATCACCCTCCATCTGTCCGCCTGCCCCACTTTTCTTTTTTTCTTGATGAGCTCATGGTCTTTGGCATCGAACCTTCAACTGGCAAAGTGGTAGACGACAGCAGAGAGACGAGAAAGAACCACGACTGAGAGTCAAGTAGAGTGTAGAGGAGAGAAGAGTTACAAGGAGGGTGCAGGAGGACAGCAAGTAAGCAAAACTTCAAAAGGAATTCAGAAGAGGCAGCAGTCAGAGGACCACCAGCTTTGTTGTTTATTTTCTGTGAGTAGAGGACCCCCCAAGGCCCTGACGCCGAGGTATTCATAGACATGCCTGCTGCATCAAGAGTCCACCGATTCCCCTCAGATCAGCACAAGATCAGCCGAGCTCAGATCATCCTCAGGAGTGAGTAGGAACATGTTCCTGGCACTTGGACTGATTCAGTGGGACAGTTGTATATGAGAGTATTTCAACAACACATTTATGTCATTAGGGATGTAACCATGTGAAAATTTCATATCACGGTTATTGTGACCAAAATTATCATGGTAATCATTATTATCACAGTACTGTTGAAATTGTGTTCAAACTGTTCAAAAAGTACTTATACACACACTGAAATAATTTAACCAAGTTGTATTTTGAAAAAAAAAAACAACAAAAACAAACCAAAAAAACCCAAATAAAATAACTGGCACAATGCACCTTCTCTTGGCAGAAACATTCAAATATTAACCCTTAGTGGTCTATTTTGTCTGTTTTTCAGTCCTTTTGATTTTGCCTTTATATACTATATAAACAAATGTTTACTATACCCATGTTTGGGATCTGTTTTTCAGCACAACTTCATCTATGTCATCTGTCTATTATTTTTTCACTTTAACCTACTATAAAAACATAAAAGGACAAAAAACACAAAAAAATATAAAATCCAATATGAAAAATGTAAGTAATTTATTGCATAAATAACACACAGATGCTTAACGAACCTTTTCAAAGACTTTAAAAGTGAATATTGGTTCCAAATATTAGGTATATAAAATTAAAATTATAATAAATTAAAACTATACTCAAATATTTGACATAAAAGCAGATCTTTACATAGGCGTTTTTTTCCCTAAACGTGTGGTAATCAAACACAGTTATTATAATAATTAGAATTTAAACGGTAATACTAACCGTCTGCAATTTTACCATAGTTTATCGTTATACCGGCAATCGTTACATCCCTATATGTCATCAATGATAGGGGTGTGTATTGGCAAGAATTTGGCAATACGATACAAATCACACTACTAGGATCATGTTAGGATATATCACAATATATCACGACACTGTTAAAAAGGCAATTTTTTTTTTTAATTTCTTTTTTAAAAATGATTATTTCCTGGAAGAACTGAATTATACCAGAAATATGCACAAATACTAAACACATTTTTATTTGATCACAACAGGATCGTGGATCCCTTCTCATTGGCTTTACTTTCAAACTATGCTTGGTCTCCCTTGGCAGCTATCAACGGTATTTAACCCAAAAAGACCCAAACATCCATCACCGACCAAAACCATCCACTGATCTAAACTGTTTAATACAGGTTGATTCACTAATCCTATCAATACATGTCAATAATTGGTGTAAAATGCAGTTTTTCATCTTTTCATGGTCATCAGATATGACCCATTTTGGCTTTCAGAGTCGCCGTAGTTTAGAGCTGCAACCGATAAATCGATTGGGTGCTTGAAACCAATGCAAAAAGTCACAGTTTGATTAATCAACTCGAATTGATTGAAGGGAAATATCCTATTGCAGTTTTCCTGAATTGCAGCTTCTTTGTGCGTCACAATAAGCGTCCGTGTGAAACACACCAGTGGAACCAATGTTTAACAGCAGAGAAATGAAGGAAACAAAGCTTTGATTCAAGAGAATTGTGGTTGAATGATTTTTTTTGATCACTTTGATTTGATTAATCGGCTGCAGCTCTACTGTAGTTACTGTGGAAACACCGTCATCTTCTACAACATTGATTCAGCATTAAAACCCATGGAGTTGAATCAATGACAGTGGATGGAGACATTTGGTTTATGTTGGGTTAATGATATATTTTAGTGAAAAAGTCACTTTTTCAGCAGTTTTCTCTGTTTTTGATAGAGTAACCCTAAACTTTAATCTGAGCTTTTATGAACATCTTAATAATCAACAAATTAAATACAGGAAAATACCTGATTTATACTGATAAAATGCAAAATACAGAGGATAATATTATGATAAATGGTGATTAATCACATAAGAAAGGTTAGATGTAGAGAAAATGTCATTAGGGAACTGACACAAAAGTAGCGCTGGGTCTTTATGGGTTAATGAATTTAAGCATAGTTAAAGAATTATCAGTACCTCTGCATTTCTTAGATTTTTGTCAACTTTCAGCTCACTGTTTTGCTTTGGTATTCTCACCAGCAGTTTCTGTGTACAACTGTTTATGCACATGAAACATCTAGGAGCGTGTGTTTAAGCATTTAACCATACTGTCCCATGAGCCTCACACACTGTTCTGCCGGAAGGAAGGCCTCCATAGAGACTCTCCCTGATTGGCTGCAAGAGCTATGTTGTGTAATTCCATTGGTGAGGCTGCACTGTAGTTGTCATGTAGCAACAGGCTGGAGGGAGGCTGACCACAGTTGCTATGGTCTCCTGATCTCAGAAAGAGAGGAACAACTTTTCTGGTAATGTGAACCACAGCACGAATGGCTCCTTGTGTCATTATGTATATTTCTTAACCAAACCCATGCTGCATTTATGAGTGTACAAAAACAGCATGACAAACAAAAAAATGAAAGTGACTAATGGGGAGTCTGGTGGGCTTTTGGTTTTCCAGAGGATGTACGGAGTTGAGGCACTGAATGTTAATGTTATTTTCCTGTTCATTTACAAATGTGGATTTGCAAAAATAACTATTAGCATTACCACTGACCGAAAATGACACTGATTAGTTAAGGCTAAATAACTCCCAGACGACGACAACAACAAATAAAACCAACAAGAACAATATGTCAGATCAGTATCACCACTGAAACGAACAAAAAGCTTTAGTTGAAGAGCCAAGACAGAGCCATAATTTGGGTTAGCATCATTTTTTGGCTTAAACCAAATATACCACAAGCCGTGCATCTATCTTCCTCTCCTCTGGCTAATGGGATGTTTGTTACCTTTGGTAAAATCTTGTCTTGACTTTCCCACGGCTTCAGCTCAACCCCACTAGAAAACCATTCAATACTTGTATAATGTCAACATGTTTTTGTGCAAATATGTGTATTTGATAATGGAATAAATCCTTAATGGGTGCATATTGGCTGTGACAATGTCATGGCTAGGTTTTGATTAAGTTTTGGCACAAAAACAATATGGGTGTGGTTAAATGTAAAAGCACCAGAGAAAAGACTAAAATAAACAGAAAAAAGAAGCAAACATAACATTAACATTTTACTTAAAGGAGTGATATTTTGCCTTTTTTTTAATGGAATTCTTTCTTTTCCCACATTTCCCTGTGGCCTCCATAAACTGTAAATGCTCTGCTTGGGTCTGAATTCTTCATTCATTCAACTCCACAGGTCCATCTTCAACCCTATTTCTGAGTAATGACACCAGAAAGGTGGTTTGGAGCGCTGGCCCTTTAAATGCACATGAGCCACTTCAGGCCCCGCCCCCTCCAGTTTGTTGACCGTGCTTTCTGTCCCGTTCAGCCACTTGTGTTCGTTAATACAACCAACAACTGAACATTTTAGGTAATCAGCTCCAATTTTGGACATATTTTCAGTATGGACTACAACTAGGGATGTTAACAATTAATCGACGGCATCTCCACTGAAATCTCACTCCAGTGTGTCAGGTAGTGATGCAAAGTTAGAAATGCCCATTTCTTCTAAACTGCCCCTCTTCAGATCCATTTATTTTATTTTATTTCTCTGTTGGATTTCTTTAGTTCTGTTCCATAAATGTCATTCCCTGTACTGTATCCAATGGTACAAGAAATCAATCATTAAGGAATATGACATGATTTTATCATGAAGTATATAAACAATATTTAGCTTTTATTCTTATAGACTCTATTGAAAGAGAAATTCAGGTTCTCAGGAAAATCACAGCTTATCAATTAATCGTTAATCGATTGATAGGGTCAACCAAGTAATGATTAATGGATTAATCAATCATTTGCATCCCTAACTACAACCGCTGCTGCTGACAAACAATTATGTCGTACTCTGAGAAATGTTCGTCTGACGTCTGGACCTTTATATGTGCAAATGTAGTGACATATCTAGTTATAAATGTAACAAATTAAGGTGGAATTGAAACGGGTTGTAGAAATCCACTGGATTTTTGCCGGAATGAATATAAATATAGTTTTGCAGCAGCTGGAGGGTTCAAATTCAAACTGTTTGAACTATTAGGGTCCAAATACACAAAGAAATGAACCAAAGACTAATAAAAGTGGGTTTAGACAAATATGAGCCCTTTAAGCAGGACATGAACAGTGGGTTAGTGTATTTATTTCCCCAAAGCTGGCCTATGTTACTTCTTTTTTTTGCACTTATACAACCAAAAGAGAGACAAAATACACCAAATATAGGTAAACTTGGATTTCTTACAAAGCCCTTTAATTGACTGACCAATATTTTTGTGGTGAAATCAGTCTACGATTGAGGTTAAAAGTAAGCACGGATACTTTTCCACCACGTCCATGTGTTTATATGATGATGTAACACTTCCATTTTAACCACAACCACAGTTTTTTCCCAACCCCAACCAAGTGGTATTTGTACTAATATCTTAACCAGATTTTAATGTGGCATTGTCTTTACCATTTTCATGCACTTTCTCCTCCTGCCTGTAGGGGGTGCACGACTGGTGGGTCTATCAGCACTCATGCTAATTTGGGACTCAATGGGGAATCTACCTCTCCTCTCGTTTAGGTGTAAGGATGTTGTGAATGAGTCTGTTGACCAAGTACTTAAGGAATAAAGTGCAAAACACTGGTATCATCATTTAAATACAGAAGTTCAGAAGAGTTTTAGCCTTTAGGGGTCTGAGCCTATTTTGGCCATTTTTGAGTACTTTTGATTTTGCCTTTATATACTATATAAAAAAATGTTTACTATACCCATGTTTGGTATCTTTTTTTTCATTACAACTTCATCTGTCTCATCTGCCTATTATTTTTTCACTTTAACCAACTATATCAACACAAAAGGCCAAAAAACACACAAAAAATATAAAATCCAATTTGAAAAATGTATATAATTTATTGCATAAATAACACAAAGATGCTTAACGCATCTTTTCAAAGACTTCAAAAGTGAATATTCGTTGCAAATATTAGGTATACAAAATCAAAATTGTAATGAATTAAAAGTATTCAATATACTCAGATATTCCACATAAAAGCATATCTTTACAGAGGCATTTTTTCCCCTCACCCCTGGTCCTCCCGGTTTCCTCATCCAGTTCAGGCGGGGGTCGTTCTCACCCATACCTGTAATGCTAATGTAGTCTGTGGATTAGAATCCGCAGATTTTGCCAGTTTTTTTCCATTTTGAAAAAGGACAAAATATGACAAAGATATGGTCAGAAATACCCCACCACCACCACCACCTCATTTTCATACTCATGTTTGTTTGCTCCGAGTTCAAACCGTCATATCTCCAGTTGTATTTGCTCTATCAACATCAAATAACAAATGGGAGAGTGTTTCAAGTCTGCACTTTCAAATGCAGTTGTCCTCAGTGACCGACTTCTGACGTTACGACATGTTGAAAATGTCATGTGATTGCGTGACGGGTCCGTGACTGGACCCTTAAGGGTTAATATCAGATTTTGTGTTGATGTACAGGGTGGGGAAGCAAAATTTACAATGAACATTTAGTTGTTTTTTCTCAGCAGGCACTACGTCAGTTGTTTTGAAACCAAACATATACTGATGTCATAATCATACCTAACACTATTATCCATACCTTTTCACAAACTTTTGCCCATATGAGTAATCAGGAAAGCAAACGTCAAAGAGTGTGTGATTTGCTGAATGCACTCGTCACACCAAAGGAGATTTCAAAAATAGTTGGAGTGTCCATAAAGACTGTTTATAATGGAAAGAAGAGAATGACTATGAGCAAAACTATTACCAGAAAGTCTGGAAGATACTATTAAAGAAGAATGGGAGAAGTTGTCAGCCCAATATTTGAGGAACACTTGCACAAATTTCAGGAAGCGTGTGAAGGCAGTTATTGAGAAAGAAGGAGGACACATAGAATAAAAACATTTTCTATTATGGACATTTTCTTGTGGCAAATAAATTCTCATGACTTTCAATAAACTAATTGGTCATACACTGTCTTTCAATCCCTGCCTCAAAACATTGTAAATTTTGCTTCCCCACCCTGTATATGTCCTTCAAAGTATTTGTCTCCATCCCTTTATTGAGTTCTTGGGCTGTCAAATAACAAATAAAGGTGACTATGAGTCATATGTTAGAGGAGATGGAAGCACTAGAACTTGCTAACATCCCTAGCTGAAATTCTTTTTAAAACTGTAACCGACATTCTTACATGACTTCCCATGCCAATGACCATAATTATGCCTTTGTGGAGGTCTGCAATCTGGAAGCAAGCGTCAAAAAAAAAAAAAAAAAAACCTCTCAGAGAAAATGGCTCAATTAAATATTCTTTTTCTCCCTCTTATGATGAACTGAGTACAAGTAACACACTCCTAACTCCCCCCAGTCCAGGATAATCCGCTGCTGTCTTTTGTAAATTCCCCTCTGACAAAATGAGCCTTTTCACCAGATATTGAGCATTCGCTCCCTGTTGTGAATGATCTGAGACTCATTTGAGCAGAGAAGCTGATGAGGCAGGTTTGTGCTCAGCTGCCTCCTCCTGGGCTCATTCTGCTCATTTCCTCCTCACTTCATCATGCTTTTGCTTCATTCAGCTTCTTACAATATAAAGGAACAAGTCATTGGAAGCTCCATAGACCTGCAATAATCGTCCTTTTTGTTGCTTTTTCTGGTTCCAAGGTGCTTGTTTTACCATTAGCTTGGTGAGCTGATGATGAGTCATCCCGTCATATATAATTCATGACTGTAGTGCTTTTGTTTGTCTGTGGGTGATGTGGAGATAGTGGCTAAATAGAAACATCCCCGACAGCCTATTTCCTAGCTGTGTGCCAACTTTAATAAAGAATGAATGGAAGAATACGGGGTTATTAGAGTCTTTTGAGCACAGGGAAATGTTTGATAAGTCCTCAAATATTAATCAGCTCTGACTTAAAGGTGCAGTGCATCAGATCTATGAGCATATTGGTAGAAATTGAATATAATGTTCATAATAATTAGAAATTAGGGTCAGATCAAGTAGTGACATGGCTACATGTTTGGTGTTCAGTGGGCTCTAACTTTGTACGTATATAACTTATATCAATGTGTGTCACATATTTCATAGTACAGATGATGATAAAATAAAAATTTTGACCAAAAATATTTAAAAATCTGCTTGGTGATATGGTTTAATTGAAATGTCACTGATTTTGACAAGGTTTACGCCAAAGTGCTTAACATGCGGATCCCACAGGAATTCACTTAAATTTGCCTATGATGTGGTAAATAACACATTAAGCTACACTGATGTCAACATTTGGGAAAATATATTGGAAACTTTTGGACTTTAATTTAATTTTTGCAAATTTAAAGTGACACGGTTTCAATTCTTGATCCTATTATGATGTAAGGACCAGCGTGTCTAGAAAACAAGTCAAATATTTTTACCACAAGCATTTATTATACATCACAGTTATTTTATATACAGAATATTTACAGAATTGCAACATGTTAGCAACTTAACCCAGTCATAGATGTGTGTTTCCTTGACCTGACCCAATAATTATTATTTTGGGTCTTGTTCTCCAAACCTTCTGGTGGACTTACTGGTTTTTAGTGGACATTCCTTGTTGTCATACACACCTGGGAAGGGACGCTGAGACAAGGGGTATTCAATCTGTAGCATCCTGCAACTTTACCAGTACAGGTTGCAGAAATTAACATTGCCCACAAACGTATTTAAAATTCTAGTGCAAATAATCAACAAGATCCTAAAGTACTTATGTTTAAATGTGCACATATTGAAACATTAGCATCTATGACATTCTGAGACATCAGATAGATAGATGGGAAGTCAAATTAAGAGAGAAATTAAGAGAAATTATAAAATTATTTTAACTTATAGGTACAATTACAGAAAAATAATGAAGTTTGGTATAGTACAGAAAATGTTAATGAATGTGTGATTAAAAAACACCTCACAGTACATTTAATATTATTTAAACCCAGACCAAATAGTATCAAGTTGAAACTCTCCTCTCAGGTGGAAAAGCCCTAGACAAGACAAAGTTATGGACCTCTTAATGACAAATTACTTTTCCATGCAACAAATTCCTGGTAGTTGGAGAGTTTATTGTAGAAAGTAATGCAAGCAACACTACGTTTATCAGAAAACAGAATTTCAGTCACAATTTAGTCACTTTACATAAATAGGTTTATATTTATATAATTATTTGTTTGGTTTCCATTCTGAATGTAGGTCATCTGGTGACTGCTAACTTTAACCCCTTAACATCAAGGCTATTCAACGGGGGGGGGGGGGGCTGTGGTTGCCGGGCAGATCTGTAACTATTCTAAGTACATGTTTGAAAGTTGTGTCACTCGACATATTATCTCTCATATGACTCTGGTTTCAGGATCCCCCTCCCCTCATGTCACTCAGATATTCTAACAAGGGCTTGGAATCAGATGTCTAGCTGTCATCTATAGTGTTGATGGAGACCTGTAGCTGTGTGAAGAAGCCGCTAGATATCCATGTGTCCCACTGCCCTTCTAGACATCCTGTCGGCCCCTGTGCCCCAAAATAATCCTTCAACTTCCAGGATATAAAGCAACTGGAAAACAACTCCATTCACTGTGAACCAACACTGAGCCTGTTTACATGACCATAAAAAATCAGATTACAGGTAATCAGATTATTGTAATAATCTGATCTGATGTGTTTACATGCACTTCAGAAATGCGATAATCGATAAACCCTGGTCATCATCGGATTTCTTTCAGAATTTGTAGTGATGGTAGAATAAAACTTCCTGTTATTGTCTTCCGCTCATGTTTGACTACGTAACTTCCATTTTCTATGATGTTTAATTGTTCTTATACATGCACAGATATAAGACAATTGAACAAATCAGATTGACCTGTATACATGCTGAAAGACACTGAGTACTGAGGAGACATCCAGGTGTATTAATCTGATTTATTATAATCAGATTACTGCTAATATCAGATAAAACAGATCAGATTATACTGTTTACATGATCAGTAATAATCTGATAACTCCAAAAATTGGATTGGTATTTGTAGTAAAAACAGATAGTTATTAAATCCTGTGTTCTGAGAATTTTGGACATACCCTCAGCAGCTCATTATTTTCTGAATTGGTTCTTAGGGTTCTTTACAGTTGATGGTTTGGAGTAAAATTAAAAGTTATTTTCTGAAAATGAAGGTGCAGGAAGTACTTGACTTTCTTTTCTTAGTCAAAGCATTGACAATATGCCTCAGGATTTTGGAGATTTCTTTGTTTCTGGTTTCTTTACTTTACAGCCGCTTAGTACAGAAACTTAGAATTTGAAGTCTATGAACCAGCCTATAAAAGATCTTTAAAGTCACTGTGTGGTTAAAGAAGTTTGTGTGTGTTAGGTTTAAATACATTCATCAGGAAAGGTTATAGTCAGTGTTGCTTTAAGATAGTGACGTCACGTATGAGGTTAATAGGGGTAAGGATGTGGACGGAGACTGCAGAGGTAGACAGAGAACAATTGATGAGAGATGAAAGCCAAAGAGAGAATCTAAAGTAGGCCTCTTTGTGCCAGGTAGCCCATTTTCTAATATAATGGCTATTGATGGACTGCCCTAATCAGACCTCAAAGAACCATTTCAGCTTCTTCTGCTGGAAACTGACATCAGCAGGAGTGTGGAAAGGAGAGAAAAAGCAGCGAAAGGGCCTTCAGGCAGGCACAACACCAACTAAATTCAAACCACCCAGTGATTTCTTAAAATAGCCCCTTTAAAATGTGGGATTTAATCATAATTAGACTTTTAAAGTGCTGATCTTATATTTATTCATCGAACAAATTGTATTCCAAAATGAGCAAAATGACAAATCCAACCGTGTGAAAGGATGGCCAAGGCTGAGTCACTTCCAGAGACAGTTGGCAGCGTTGGTTTTAGAAATCATTCAGTACAAAATGGATGACAACCATAATGTAGAGACTAACTGAGGTGCAGTATTTTATCAGAAAGTTTTAGCGTTGGCATCTGCTATTAAAAAATCTATTTTTAAAAAATGATCATAATCCTCTTTATGACCACATAATTATAATTGAACACAATATTTTTGCACACTTACATATATATATCTTACTTATCATGTTGATATTTGTCTAGTACATATACATATATACAAATTCTGATTCTAATTGTGTTGTAATAGTGTTTTTACATGTATATTTGATGTATATGTATTTAGAGCTATATATGTGTATATTTGGAGCTTTATAAATACTGTATGTGTATATTTATGTTTATTTAACCTGTATTTAATCAGGTTGGTCCCATTGAGAAGGGGGGGGGGGGGGGTTTGCTGGCCAAGATGGCAG